>NW_007255412.1:1468-171768 GCF_000164805.1 Carlito syrichta | reverse complement strand
ATGGTTTGAGGTTTTACATTTAGGTCTCTGATCCATTTGCAGCTAATTTTTGTGTATGGGGATAGATAGGGGTCCTGTTTCAATCTTCTGCATGTGGTCAGCCAATTTTCCCAGTACCATTTACTGAATAGGTCCTCCTCTCCCCAGTGGTAGGTGGTGGAGGCTTTGTCGAAGATGAGTTGGTTGAGAAATTGAAGTTTTGTTTCTGGAATCTCAATTCTATTCCATTGATCTATATGCCTGTTCCTATACCAATACCAAGCTGTTTTGATGATTGTAGCTTTATAGTAAAGTTTGAAGTCTGATAATGTGATACCACCTGCTTTGTTTTTTTTTTTTTTTTTGCTGAGGATTGTTCTGGCTATTCTTGGTCATTTGTGTTTCCATATGAATTCCTGTGTTGTTTTTTCTAGGTCTGAGAAGAATATTGCTGGTAATTTGATGGGTATTGCATTGAATCTGTAGATTGCCTTGGGTAAGATGGACATCTTCACAATGTTGATTCTTCCAATCCATGAGCATGGGATATTTTTTCAGTTGTTTGTGTCACCTTAAATTCTTTGAGCAGTGTTTTGTAGTTCTCATTGTAAAGGTCTTTCACGTCTCTGGTTAGGAAGATGCCAAGGTATTTCATTTTTTTTGTGGCTATTGCCCACATTTCTTTATAGTTTTGAATCATATTCTCTTCGTCCTTGTTTTGTTTGCTTAGGTCTTCTTTTCCAAGTCATTCAATTGTGTGTGTGTTGAGTTTATTCTGTTTGTTGTTGTCTTAGCTTCCTGAGTCTGCAAAAAAAATTTTCACTAAATTTGGTGAGTTTTTGCTCATTATTTCTTCAGATACCTTTTCTTCACAATCTTTTCTTTCTCTTCTTATATTACTCTAATTACATATATGTTAGACCTTTTGATATTGTCCCACAAGTCCCTGAGTCTCTGTTCATTTTTTCTCTTTTCTCCACCTTGGATAATTTATTTTTTATCTATCTTCAAGTTCACTGGATCTTTCCTCTGTTATGTCCATTCTGTTATTGAGGCAATCTAGTGAATTTTTCATTTTTTATACTGCACTTTTCAAGTCTAAAATTTCTATATTTTTTATAGCTTTTATTTCTTGAGAACTTCTATTTTTCCATTAATTTTAAGTGAGCTTAACTTTACCTCATGGACCATGAATAACAGCTGCTTTGAAATCTTTACGTGATAATTCCAAAATCTGGGTCATCTTGGGGTTCATATCTTTTGATTGTTTTTTCCCTTGAGAGTTGGTCACATCTCTCATGGGGGAAAAAGAGTAGATTTTCCTATTTTTTTATGTACTAAGTAACTTTTTGCTTATGTCCTGGGCATTTTGAACATTATGTTGCTTCAATATTATATTATATCCCTGTGAAGAATATTGATTTTTTATTTGTTCTTCTTTTAAGTGGGGAATGAACCTCATTCCTTACAGACCACAGGCTCCACCTGCCTTTTGTGGGTTCTTATCTCACTTCAACTTTCAAAACCTTTGTCATTTTCCTCTTCATCTGTCTTATGCATGTACACTTAAGGGTTAGCATGAAAGTTGAGTGGTGATTTACAGTCATCATTCAGTTCTCAGTGCCCTTACTAAGCTTCAAGTATGTCCTGTACATGCACAACTCAGAGATGAACTGGAAACTTGTGTAGTTTCATATATAGAATTAGAAGTTTCCCTTCTCCAGCTTTCTCCACTCTATAACTCCCTCTACATCTTCCAGTCCTTCAGAGCCCATTTTTCTCAGCTCTTCAGCCCAGAAATTTAGAATAGAAATAGAAACCAGAGTTTTAAATTCCCACATTGCTCCCCTGCTGCATAACTCTGTGAGTCGGGTCTACAGTTGGGGCAAAGCAACATAAAAAAGAGAAATAGCCAGGCTCAGTGGATCAACCTGTAATCCTAGCACTTTGGGAGGCCAAAGTGAATGGATTGCCTGAGCCCACAAGTTTGAGACCAGCCCAGGCAACTTGGCAAGATTTTGTCTCTACAATAAATCAAAAATTAACCAGGCATGGTAGCACACACCTATAGTTCTGGCTACTTGGAAGGCTGAGGCAGAAGGATTGCCGGAGCCCAGCAGGTCAACGCTGGGTGGCTGTGAGTGTGCCACTGCACTCCAGCCTGGGCAACAGAGTGAGATTCCAACTCAAAAGAGAGAGAGAGAGAGAGAGAGAGAGAGAAACTCAGAAGCTCATCTGCTGGTGGGAACTTTCTCCACAATTTACTTGCTTTTGTTTTGCTTTTCAGCATCCTCAGCATCCTTGTATTCTATGGAGAGTTTTTAGTTGTAATCAGTGGAAGAGATAGGATATAGTGGGCTTACCCCATCGTGCTGGAGGTAGACCCATCCAAATAAATTACATTCAGCTGAGCCCCTCTTGTAATAAAGTATTGCTCTTATTAAGTTGTTTTATCAGTGGCATAGAGCTGTTTTGTTTTTTTCTCCTGTTGCTTTGGTCATTGGTTTTTTGGGGAGTTTTTTGTTTGTTTTTTCATAATATGCTTCTGTCTTCTTTTTCCTGGTTTCATTGTTGTTATTTTCTAGCAGGTCTGCATTTTTGCCATATTATGTATTTTCTATTTGATCACACTTGAGTGACTTGGAGATATACAGTGTGAATGACTTCTTAATTATCTTTCCACCTCACATAAAATGAGTTTCTTTTACCCTCAGAGTTACAGTCTGAATAGTACATATTTCATGTTTTGTAACTTGGGAAATAAGTATAGGGAGGATTCTAGCTCAGTTGAGAGGTCTGTGATCTTTATTAAAATATCCGGACTTTATTAAAATATCTCATCTGCCAATCTGTAAAATCTTTATCAGGGTTTATTTTGGGGCTTTGGATCTTTTATCCAATTCCACATGTAGTCTTGGAATTTTCCTACCCACTAGGAAATCTACCCACGTATTATTTCTCTATGTTTCTCTTGTTTTCCCAGTAGTTATTTAATCCATTACTCAGGTAAAAGAAGAAAAGAATGCCTATATTTGGGTGCATTAATGAGAATTTTTAGGATTTTGGGGATTTCCTCTGTAATTACTGGTGATTTCTGGTGTTATTTGGAGATGAGCTGTGCTATACCTCTAGTCAACCCCAGAATCTCTGTCTCCTTCATTGAATTCCAGTTTCTAAATCTGTGCTCATGTGGTACCCAATTCAAAATAGACATCTTTTCTTAAATCGTGGAAATATGCCCTGAAAAGTGAAGTGTTCCTGTGCAGATTTGGTCATTACTGAATCTTCCACTAGAAATTCTTTAAAAACATAATGAGATCATGACTGTGAAAGTACTTTATAAAGTGCTCAATGCATGTGAGATTGTGATATTATCATTACTCGTGTCACCTTTGCTGCTAATCATCAGTGGGTTGACCCAAGAAACAGTCGTTCCTTTCTGTTACATTTTTCTGTCTTATCCTGACTTTGACACTCTGGCAGCACTGACCCTCAACAAGATCACCTGACAGTCAGTGGTGACTCACCACACTATTACCTGCCTTTGTTAGTAGCACTCAGACCGCATATAGGTAATTCCCCATGTTTCTGTTCATTGTCTCTATAATAAAACATTTTCTTTTATAGAAACTGTGAATCTAACTTCACAAAAGCTCTGCTATGGAACCCCTTCTGAAAGCCACTAGTGTATATTCTAAATTTGAAGTCACAAGCTGATTGGACTTTCTTGGAATATTCCTTTACTTTGCCTAACATCTTTAAATACTTATTTGGTACTATGGTTGGTTATATATTCGCTCAAAAACTACCATTGTTGGGTGGAGAGAAGTAAGCATGATAGAGGTGGATGGATTTGAACAAGTCTGAGATTTTACTTGGATATGCTTTTCATACATATGTATTCTATTTCCTTGTTTTACTGTGAGGTCATTGAGGATAGAAATAATTAACGATTAAGGCTGTTCTGGAAAAATGGAACATGATGGAAGTCATGAGCAATACCCGTAGCATTATAAATGAGAAAAATAAAGTGCTAAGGAACTGCTGATCAAATACAGTTAAATACAAAACCACTGCTGATTTGGTCATTACGGTGGTTAAGAGCATGAACTTAGAGATTGACCAATTATAACTGGATGACCTTGGACAAGTTACTTAACCTTTCAGGATCACATATGTGATTGGCGATAATAAGAATATTTGCCTCTTAGGACTTGATAATGACTATAAGGTGTTTATAGTAGTGCCTGGAACATAATATAGGTAAAAAAAAATGCTATCTGCTATCATCTCTATAAGCCATTGTTTTATTCTTTCAAGATTTAGTAAGGTAAATACAGGACAAATGAAAAGACATAAATAAAGCTTAAACAGCATGAGATAAAAATAGAGTTTATTAAATTAAAAGTTGATATAGTCTTAGGATTATCCAGTACTTCTTATGGGTATTGTTTTGAAATGTTACATGTGTTATCTAATTTAATATTCATGAAAAACAATGAGGTAGGTACTAGGCACATTTTATAGACAAGGAAGCTGAGGCACTGAGAAGTTAAGTAACCAGCCCAGGTTCCTGTAAGTGGTATATGGTTGAGCCAAGATTTGAACCCAACCAACCTCTGAACTTAACCCTTATTTGAGTTGGGGGATGTGGGGTGGAAGAATCTATAGTAGATTATTGGTGAAATTAGATTTTGGGCAGTGTCTTCACATTTACGGAGGAAATTTTGAAATATTCTCATTATCAGAAATCATCCAGGGACACATGGAGATAAGGTCTGAGCCAGGGAAGAAGTACTCATAATTTGTTTCACAGTACATGAAATTAAACAGGAAAAAATGAGAAGCAGTTGTGGGGTATAGTGGATAATGGATCTGGAACGTGACGGAAAGAATGATGGACAGGTATTCAAGACAACTGGATATGATTCCCTTTTTGCCATCTTCTGTTTTAATGACCGTGGGCAAGCTGACTTAACTTGGGGTGGGGGACTTGGGTTTCCACAGTGGTAAAATGAAGAATTATATGGAATTACTTCTCTGTACCCTTCAGGCTCTGAAATACAAAGATTTTTGCATTATCCACCCTGCTAACTGGAAATTATGAATACCATTGATTTAATGTTTATATTCTATTTTAGTTTGTATTTTACAGATTGGCATTCATTTATTTAGTCCCTGTTTGTCCAGGGTGTACTATGAACTCACTATGTGACTTGTTTCTTTAATTAAAATTGGTTTGGGGAGAAAATGTATTTACCTCCTGGATTTCTCAGAATTCTAGCAGAGTGCTCTAAATATGATAGGTACTCTTCAGTGCTGTTCATATTAATGGCAATGGTAGTAGTGTGTCAAATGCTTCCTGGAGCTGAGTGTAGCAAGTGTGAGAAAAATACCATAGAGTCAGCCTTCAATGACTTTTATAGGGAATCTGCCTCATTTTAAAAGAAAAGATATTGGGCTATTTGCTGAGAAAACAATAAATAGAGTAAAATCATCCCTACCTTCAAGAAGCTTACTAAAAAGGAAACAAGTAACCATTGTAGAATTTAGGCTCCCAGGGATGAGAGGACTTCACAGTTATTTAGTCCAATGCTCCATACACATTGAATCCCCATTACAACATCCCCACCAAGTGGTTGGCATTTTCTTAAACACTTCAGTGACAGTGAACTCATTACTTCTAATTCTACTCAGGGTAGAACAATGGGGTTCTCAAGTTTTGTGTAGGAGGAAGTATCTTACTCTGAAGAGCAAAGGTATTTTCTAGCTGAGGAAAAGCCACGAAGGTCATCTTGGAGATAAGAATTTGGTAAATGAAGTTATATGGAAAAGGACTTCAAAGATTCTCTGTGGGGAGCAAAGTCACAAAAGGACAAAGGCATGGTGCAGAAACATCAAGATCTTGTTTGATCATTTAGCAGTGGTGGGTTGAGCATAAGGAGCAGTGAAATTGTTAGAGATAGACTGGGGTCATAATTTGGAAGACCTTGAATGCCCTCTACATTCGGGGTGGATAATGGCCCTAATGAAAACCATAATTATATATCCAATGGTGGCTCACTGAGTAAATCACTGTTAGCAATCAAACCTGATGTGTTCCCCAAATCCATGTCCTTTATACTCACCTGGGTAACCGCCTCTTCACCCCTCATGGGTTTTCTTCAGTTCAAAGAGACATGGTTAGAACAGGAATTATGAAAGGCCCTCTCCTGGCCTTATTTCCATGTAGATTTGTTTTATATGCATAATAACCCTAAGGGGAAGCTGTGTCAATCTGCCCTACCTGACAGAGCCTTAAATCCTCCTAGTGCTGCCTCCACTATTGGACATGTGCCAAGTGGCTTACAACCTCAAAGCAAGAAAGCATCCTGATTTTTTGTGTGTGGAAGGTGAATGGTGGAGGGGCAGTGATAAACAGGTCTTGACTTGTTATTGTCTTCTCCCATGATAATGAACCCATCACTAGCATAGGAATTTAATGCAATGATTTTTCCAAGAACCATCCAGCTCCTTTGCAGCCCTGCCTGAAAAATGTAAATAGACTCTTTCTGGGGACAGATTTGCATTTTTTGGTAAAAGAAATCCATATCTATGGCAAAGATGTCTCTGTAATTATAGAAAGTTTATTTCTGTCCCCAGATGTCAGCAATCAAATTCCACATAAATATATTTTGTGTAAATCTGTCAGCAGCTGGTCTCCATTCAGGTTTCTGGAGATATTAGCCTGTCTTTGAGTTTATGACAAAGTTAAAAATTATTCATTAAACTGACCTGCAGTATATTCAGTAACTGGAAAATTGCCTTGCAGTTCTATTTGGTTTGTAGATGTGATCACAAGTAAATTTTTAACTTAATTAATTGGCCGTTTCTGTTGACAAGAAATTTATGTGGTAATAATTTGCTCGAAATAGATGCCGACTGTAGGAAATGAGATATCCATCATAGGCTTGTGTTCCACCAGCTGCACAGTGGCTATTATGAAAGTATTTCAGCCTGCGTCGACCCCAGTGTTTGTGCAGTCAAGATTATATATACCCACGATCCATAGCCTGCCAGAGAGGCGCTGGTGGAGGTCTATGATAACAAAGACTTTGTGATTTATGGCTTGCTGTGAAAGCAGAGCTTGATGAGATTAAACAATTTCATAGCACAAGTGTTTCTCAAGACCTGATTTGTAGTTGCAAGCTGATGGTAAATCACATTTATATATCTGCAAGCGTGCTCAGCAGAGGACTGCAATTACAGTTTAAGACAGCTACTTTTTATTTAATTTTTATCCTGGTTTTGTCTCTTTTATATCCCCTTCGTCTGCAAACCATTCACCTTCACAAGTCCTTTCCTGGTTAGAAGGCCAAAGATTGAAGTCAATGATGTTCTTCTTGTCTTTGTGCCAGCTTCAAAGGGAAGTCAGGAAGATGTCACAGCAGCTCAGACTGGTTCAAACTGGCCCTGACTGGGGTGAGCTCTTTGTTCAATTCTGTGTCCAAAGAGAAGTCTGTTTCCTGTTTTCCCTCGGTGTGCTGCTGATACCTGAACATCTTGATGTACTAATGGAGGAAGAGGGGCCTTTCTCATCCTGCAATAGAGGGCAATGCGGAATACATAATATAAAAGGATGATGAGGATTAAATTCACTTCAGAAATTCAACTTCAAGGTTGCAGAGTACCTCAGGGGTGGACAGCTGGCTCCCCTTTAATGTGAAATGTGGAATTGTGTTTCCCTACAGCTCAGTGAGGAATAAACTCTATAATCAGTTTATTTAAACAGTTTATCGATTATCTACTATGACCACATCTCTGTGGTAAGTACTAGTACAGCAGCAGTCTTCCCTCAAGCAGTTTATAATCTACATATGATGTGAAAAAAAATTAAACTAGATGTGGCAAAACTAGTGACAACCTCAAATGGGTGGTGCACAGTGGGAACGGGAGAAGTTCTCCCAGCTGACAAGGCATAGAAAGAGAATGTATAAGACAAGTGCTCGAAGGATAGATCAGACTTCAAGTAGGAGAAAGAGGGAGTCTAGAAATTTCAATGATCTACACTAATAGAGGCCTCCAAAACACTCAGCCGTGAATTCAAGTCCAGACTGGGTGGCCAGTGATTGAATAATTATAATAAGGCCAGACGCCGTGGCTCATTCCTGTAATCCTAGCACTTAGGGAGCCTGAGGTGAGAAGATTGCCTGATCCCAGGAGTTTAAGACCAGTCTGGGCAACATGGTGAGATTTTTGTCTCTACAATTATAAAAAAAAAAATTAGTCTGGCATGGTGGCACACACCTGTAGTCCCAGCTACTTGGAAGACTGAGGTGGAAGGATCACCTGAGCACAGCAGGTCAAGGTTGCAGGAGCCATGATAACACCACTGCATTCCAGCCTGGGTGACACTGTGAGACTCCAACTAAAAAAATACACATAATAACATAATAAGAACTTTTTTTAAAAAAAACTTTCATTGAATGCTTGCTATATGCACAATAAATATTATATATGTATCATCTTATGAATCCTTTTAATAACCCTAGAAAGTGAGCACTATTGTGATCTCCATTATGGAACTAAAGAAACTATGATTCAAAGAGGTTAAGTAACTTGAACTCGTTCAACCAGTACCCTGGTGCATTTCATCCCAAAGCCTGTGATCTTAATCACTGTGTTACATTGCTTTTAGACAGGGTAAATGAATGTTTTTTGGGAGGCAATCCCACTGTTATGCCTGCTGGTCACATCTTCGAGAGCTCTCAGGTTGTTTCTCTCTCCCTTAAAGTAGCTAAGGTTTGGGATGGTACATTTGGTCTTGGTGATAGGTTGAATGATGGCCATCCAAATGTATCCACATCCTAATTCTTAGACCCTGTGATTGTTACCTTATATGGCAAAAGGAACTTTGCAAATGTGATTAAAAATTTTTTTTTTTTTTTTTTTTTTTGAGTCAGAGTCTTACTCTGTCACCTAGGCTGGAGTCTTGGGCTCAGGTAATCCTTCCGTTTCAGCCTTCCAAGTAGCTGAAACTACAGGTATGTGCTACCACACCTGGCTAATTTTTTGATATATTGTAGAGACAAGGTCTCACTAAGTTGCCCAGGCTGATCTCAAACCCCTGGGATCAGGGAATCCTCTCACCTCGGCCTCCCAAAGTGCTGGAATTATAGGCTTGAGCCATTGCACCCGACCAGATTAAGGATCTTAAAATGGGGAGATTATTCTGTATCATACAGGTAGGTCTGATATAAGTACAATGGTCCTGAAGAGGGACTCAGGAAAAGTCAGAGTCAGACCAGAAGGAGATGTGATAAAGGATGCAGAGATTGGACCAGTATGCTTTTGATGATGGAGAAAGGGGACACAAGACAAGGAACATAAGCAGCTACTAGAAGCTGAAAAAAAAAAGACAAGGAAACGTGTCCTCCCCTCAGAGACTCCAAAAGGAACTCCTTGATTTTATCCCTGTAGGACTCATTTTTGACATCTGACCTCCAGAATTGTAAAACAATATGCTCATGTTGTTTTAAGTCATTAAATCCAAGGGAATTTGTTACAGCAGCAACAGGAAACTGATACAGTATTGGATAATTTCTGACCTGCTTTACAGAGAGTATGTCTGATTTTAATGAGATATTTGGCCTATTTGTTTAAAATGGGAGTGCTTTTTGATTTCTGTTTTCACTGTTCTCCCCTATTTTGTAGCCATAAGGGCAATAATCATTTGTTTCATTCACTCATGAATCTCTAATGCCCTGTAATGGCATATGGTATGTAGTAGGTACTCATTAAATATTTGTTAAAAGAGTAAATGAGATTACTTTATCCTATCTCCAGGATATAGTTGGCCAATCTGTCTGGAATTTTTTTCCCACAGCTCAACTTGCTGATATCATAGCTTGCTCTTTATGAAGCCATATAGTATTGAGGAACTCTACTTCGAGGTGTCCACAAACTTGGAATATCTCAATGTAGCGAGAGGAGCATTGAGGCCCTAGGAAAGCCAAGACTGACATAAGAATCTCTAATAAGTCAATGTGAGTGGTTAATTGTGCTAAATATTAAGAAAAAAAAGATGTGACCTTTTATTCTGATATCAGGAAGGTAGGAGGGTTTAATAAAAAGAATATGGCATCTAGGACCCTCATAGGCTTCCATGCTTGTTTTGGCTTTTTTGTCTTTTGAGGTAGGTACGTAGGTAGTGTTTTCTACCTTGTTTTTAATTCCAGGTTTTATGCCCCCAAGGGTCTTTGGTCTTTTAGCTGGAGACTTATAAGCATAGTCCTCTCCTCTGAGTACAAATGTTAAACTCTCCAATGAAGGCTTTATGAGGGGAGTGAGCCAGGTTAGTATCATTGGCCTGGATTCCAGAGACCTGGTTTGAAAACCTTGGGAAAGCTGAGCTTCGTTTCTCCCTCTAGGGTACTAGTGTATTAGCCTCCCAATAAAAGTTAATTGAATTTAATTTTATGTTTTAAGTGTGATGCATTTTAAAGTTCTCCCCAGTGCTAGAGTCCCTCTTGAAAAGGCAGTAAATTCATATTATTAAACTACCAAATGTAATTCAGCTCAAATAAGCATATTCGGCAATCTTTATTCTGGATATGTGGGACTGACCTTGCGTTGAGACTAAATCATTTCATCCCAGACAAAGTCTGTTTGGAGTTAATTGGGGAAGCAATGTGGATGTGCTGCAGGTCACTCTGAGCTTTTTATTCTCTTTCTGGCCCTCATTCAAAGAGTCGCTGTAGCATACATTTTCTGATGCCAGTTCTTCCATTATTTTATAAATATCAATATTTGACACAGTGTGGAAGGTGAAAAAGACAATGATCTTCCACTGGATATTCTTCACTGGACTCCTTGCTTTACCATATTTTAAAAGCAGCTAGTTTGTTGCTGGAACATTAAGGGGCCGTGTGGCCTGGAGAAAGCACAGAGGGCTAGAAATCAAATGATTCTAACCCCTGCCTGTGTTAACCAGCCCAGAGACTCCACGTATTGCCAGTCTTTGAGGCTCAGTTTATCCACTTTTTTTTTTTTTTAAGAGAGAGTTGTGAGAGAATAGTGGTTTTTAAACTGCATTCTAAGAGGTACCAATATGATGTTGAGGTTTCTTAGCTGTTGTGCTGACTGACCTGCGGGGAGATAGGGTGAAGAGCCCTAAGGGTGAGACCAGCCAATGGGCTTTGGGCTCTCAAAGTCCTCACTCCTTTGTGCAAAGTGAGTAGCTCACTTCCACCGCAGAAACCAACCCACTTGTGGCTTAGGAGAACTCCGAAGGGTCTGCCCACATTTTAGGTATCTAAAATATCTAAAGCAAATGCTCTCTAAAGTTTGTCAAGGCAGATGTTGGATTAAACATAATGAACTGAGCCGGGCTCGGTGGCTCAGCCTGTAATCCCGTGCTTTGGGAGGCTGAAGTGAGTGCATTGCCTGAGCCCGCGGGTTCGAGACCCGCCTGGGCAACTTGGCAAGACCTCGTCTCTGCAATAAATCAAAAATCAGCTGGACGTGGTAGTGCGCGCCTATAGTTCTGGCTACTTGGAAGGCTGAGGCGGAAGGATCACCGGAGCCCAGCAGGTCGAGGCTGCAGTGGCCGGGAGCGTGCCACTGCACTCCAGTCTGGGTGACAGAATGAGACTCCAACTAAAAAGACAAAAACAAAAACAAAACAAAACATAATGAATTGAATGTTTTATTCTTTTGGGAGTGGAGATACCTTAAATAATTTGTTTACCTAGATTTGCAAATGTTTCTTTTTAAATGATTTTTTAAAAAATTTTGTTTCACCAAATCCTAGATTCACCACTTCATAATGAGTCTTGACATGGAGAATCTATATAGTGATTAACAGGGTTGGCAGCCCCTACTCAAAGGCTTAGTACTCTCCTTGTTTCATTATTTTAGGTACACCAAGTACTTTTAATGTCTTCTGTTATTAATGGCAGAGAATAAGATATCACTACTTTTGAATTCATGTTTTTGCGTTTGTTGGGTGGAATTTTTTATTTTATTTTTTTAGTTGGAGTCTCACTCCATTGTCCAGACTGGAGTGCAGTGACTCGCTCACGGTCAACCCAGCGTCGACTTGCCGGGCTCCGGAGATGTAAGGACACCTCAGCCTTCCGAGTAACCAGAACTACAGGTGCGCACTACCAAGCCTGGCTAATTTTTGATTTATTGTAGAGACGAGGTCTCACCAAGCTGCTGGTCTCAAACCCGCGGACTCAGGCAGTCTACTGGCCTTGGCCTCCCAGAGTGCTAGGACTACATGTTGAGGCCACCAAGCCTGGCCGCATGGAAATCTTTTGAAACTAGAAGATATAACATCTACTTAGTATCCCCTCTCATTCCTAAACAGTATCCTTTTATCTGAAAACGTCTTTTCCATTTACCTGAACATTTTTACAGTGAGTCAAGTTGTAGATGCTTCTTCTCTATATTTCCATCTCCCTATCTTACTCCCAGCACACAGGTAGCTATGGATTATCTTCATTCTTGCATTTTAGTTTTGTTTCTAACAAACACATCCCATTTATCAAGGGCCAGACCCAATTTCATCTTTATAGGAACTTTTGCCCAGCCACTCTAGATTCCACGAAGATCTTGTTCTAAATTCCTTCAGAACCTAGTGGGACCAAAAATGCTCCTACTGCATGACACAATGTCTTGTACTATGCATCATTGATTCATGTTAATTAAACTCAACCCTAAGCTTTCTGAGGACAGACATCCTGTAATTCTTTGGAATCTTCCAAAGTGGTAGATATTTAATACCACTACTACTACTACTACTACTAATATTTAGTATAATAAAATAATATTTGTGCCAGCCTGTCCCTGTTGGGAATGGCAATGCATTCTTAGTAAGTAGAAATAAGGTTTGTTTTGTTTTGGTCTACTTTTTAACATTGTGTTCATAAATATCTCTGGTAACACCATTGTTAGTTTATTTCCAAGAGAGAAAAAAGTTCTTGCTAAAGCTAAAACTCTGATCTCTAAATTCTGTAAAAAGACCACCAAATAAACAAATCTCTGGAGGAACTCCAGCCACAGCAGGCCTTCCAGATCTAATATGAACTTTAATTCCATTAGCTGTGCTACAATAAGTGGTTTGGATTAGTTTTGCACTAGGAACACCCAGAAAATAAGTACCGAATCAGAACTGGCTCTTAAAGCTTGCCTCCTGGTTTAATTTCCAGTTCATTTATTTGAGAACTGTTAAAAAACAAAATTTCAACATATTTAGGTTAAAGATTTAATTGGCTTTATTAGTGATACATGAATTGGGTAGGATCTCATCTAAAAATTGAGGTGTTCCATTGGGAGCAGAAGAAAAGTCAGTTTCTATAAGGTAGTTTGAACAGGAACAAGGAAACAACATAACAGAAGGAGCAGATTGGTCAACATTACGTTACTTCAGGCTACTTTCCTTGTAAGGGTTAAAACAGAGGGACTACCTTATCATGCTGTCCAAAACTGGCCTGTTTGGGGATTTAGCTATCATTTCTCTTCTGATTTTTTGGAATATCAGATAATCAACTTAGTTTCTTTTTGGTAACATGGGGCTTTAGCATGAGTGACTCCATTTTGGTTTGGTCTGTTCTGTTGGGGCCTAGTGCAGGATCTCAGTTCAAAACAATGGCCTCCTGTAAATTTTATTCAACAGGAGAATTCTTCAATACCACTACAATTCTTTTAAAATACTATGATCAGATTTGCACTTCTAGTCCTGAATGCTTCTAAACTTTTAGGAGAAACTGTGACTCCTTTGTGTAGTAGGCAGAAAGAGATTCTTGGAAAATCACTCGGGATGTATAAAGCCGGAGTCAATCAGTCAATCAGGAAACATGATGGAGTGCCAGTCCTAGCAAATCAAATGAAGCTTTGCTCACTGTCCATGAGAATAAGGATTCTCTTACAATAACAGGTTTCCTTCAATAGAAAGGCAGTTATTGAAAGAAACAAAAACAAAAGATATTTAATAAAATGCCCATTCAACTAGAGTGTGTTTAAAGATTAAATGAATGCATAATTTACTAATGATTTGCCCAAACCAAGGGCAAGGATGTATTACAGTGGAAAGGTGGAGGTGGGTGTTGAATTTACATAAGATCAGAGACATTCATAACATTTTTCTCTAAGAAGGGTATACTTAGCCTGTGGTGCTGAAGTGGATGTTTCTGGATCCTTCCTCAATGAAGGGGAAATTTGGAGAAAAGAAACAAAAACTGGACTTGAACTTTACTAAATTGTTTTCCATTCCCAAGCTTTTAATATGTACAGACAGGAAAATAGACAGTCTCTTTTTGATGGCCTAAGTCATACCTGCCAAATCATCGGAGTGGCAGAATTGGCCTCTGAGAATGTGAGGTCACCTTCTTTTTGACTACTTGCAGTGTTTTTCTTTTGACACCTTCTCCTTAGTGTTTGCAGTGGAGAAAACACTTAAGGGGCTCCATAGACATGGAACATTTGCCTTACCCCACATAGTATTTCAGGAGGTAAATTATAAGGAGGCAGATATTGGGAAGCATTACCTAACAAAATGCATTGTCTCATCTTCTTATTACAGACTATCGTGATAGATTCTGATTAACTATGATCTGGCAGTTTCAGGAAGACTTTTACACATACAGTTAAGTGTTAGACTTGATGGCTTTCAATTCCATGAGTATAACAAAAGCCTCGTAGCTATTTGTCAATGTGCCTCATAACTGACCAGGCAAAATGGATGGGTCTTTGGATGAATTGGCTTTTAATTTTTCTTTTTAGCACTGATCCTTTTGGTGCATCTGATTGTGCCAGGTTGTTGGTCTCATGTTTTTAGGTTTGGAACACTTTTTGAGAACAATTATTCCAAAGAACCAAGGTAATCTAGAAAAAATCATAGAGATGTTCCTTGACTGATTCTGAGAGAAGACTTTTGAAGGAGGAGCATTTATATCAGGTTCTCTGACACCTGCAATGCTTCCACTTTTCTAGTCCTAACAAGTTATTTGAAATTCTCAGGAATTGAGAATGGTTATAATTAAATTGTAACCATTATGAACTGTATGCCTAGGCTCATATTCACACATACCTATCCTGGCCTGCATACCTATTCCTGCCTACTTTGGCAGAATGAGTTACCAACGTATGTAACAGAATGACACACAGCTCTATAGGGTATCTTAAATACTCCCAAGCTTGTTATAATCTCCTTAATGGGCCTAATCCTTCAGGTGAGTCAGCTGGTTTATAGATTAAGTAAGGTAAGATAAGTGAAGTAATTTAAGAAAGGTAAGTATAGATGCTAAGTAAGGCCTTTATACACATTTCCCAAAATACTTAAACTCTAAAAGGAATTTGTTTCCTTGGTAAGACTAATTTGAAAAGGATAGATTTGCAGCCAGACTGAATTATTTATATTACTGATTCATATGACCATCTTACAAGTAATTGTTGTAATATTTAGAATTCTTTTCTCTCTACATGAAACGGTCATTAGGGAGTCCGTCCTCTTCTCTGATGGAAGCAGCTGAATGGGTATATCTTTTGTAGAGAAATCTGCCGTACTTCTTTTAAGGTGGTACTACATCTTCAAGACAGAGACATGTTTTGTCTATTTAGTATTTAGGCAAGCCATGAGAGACCAGGTGATGCTGAATAGTTATGGGTGCATATGAAATGAAAAGGAGTCATGATCTACTTTTCTATTTTATTATATAAGTTAATATTTACCTATAATTAAAACCTTTAATTTATCTCAAAGAAGAGTGAGTTCATGACATTTTAAATGATGGTTTCAAAGCTATGGATTTGGGGAACACTTTTATATTTCAGCCTGATGCTCTGAAAAGGAAACAGACTTATTTTTGCTCAAGGAGCAGCCAATGAGTGCTAATGCAACATGAATCTAAAGTTTTTCTCTGTCTCAAAAGGGATGCAAAGTTCACAATTTCTCCTTGTATGTCTGCTGTCTTCACTCTCCCCCTCCCTGTCTTTCACTGTTAGGTCTCAAAATAAATAACACAGGCACTTCATCTTTAACTTCAGATAATCAGAGTCACAGTCATCTGGGATATTGTGATGAACAATGTACATTTCATACACATGGTGTCATAATAATTTAAAATGTCATCTCAATCTATTTATGATCTTCTAATGACTGAAATGTTTTACAATTGTGGGGGATATTTTATAACTGAAGTTTTAATGGCTGAATCACTAACACCTGGCTGTCTGGAATGCTTTTCTTTCTCCCAGTTAGGCATTTAAATACATTTCTGGAAGGCCCAAGGGGTGGGATGTGACATATAAGCTCTTAAAAGGAGGAAAATTAGTTCTTGATACCTTAATGATCAGTCAGGTGAACGTTTGCATACTTAGCATTAATGCTCTTAAGTGGAATAGCTTGATTAAGACCCTTGGTAGTTTTTTTTTTCTTCTTCTTCTTTTTTCTTTAAATATCTTTCCATATGAGATTACAGAGGGAAATGCTATTATGTCCATCTCTTTAAAAGAAAAAAACAAAACCTTAGATTTTCCATGAGTAAGAAGTTTGTATCTTCTACTCTATTGTTTTCACCATCTTTCTATTTTTCTGACTTGGTTTCTAGGATAATTAAGCTTCCTCTTTATTTAGAATTTACCATGTACTCTCTTTTGCTGACTAAGATGTGCATACAAATATATACCTGTGTATATACAGGTTCTTGTCTCTGGATTAGGATATGATTGCTTAAAGAAGACCAGACAAGTACACATGAAAATGTCAGTGAATCATACAAGCCAATGTGTAATTAAGCCCCTAGTGGATGTTTACTAATGATGATAGTGGCACTAAATTATCTGGTGCAGGCCAGGAGAGGTCAATACAAGGTTGCCTAGTGGCCTGCATTAAACAATCACAGAGATAAGGTTGCATTTTAGTTCCTTCTGTTTGTATAACACGTTTGCAGCCTTCCAATGCAATGTCCCACTTAATTTTCATAGTAATCCACTGAAGGAATTCAAGGTGATAGTTATATCCACAGTTTTGCAGAAGGGAAAATCAAGGTCCAGAGCTATCAGGTAACTTGCCCAACCAAGGACACACGGCTGGGGCCGTGACAGAGCAGAGCCTGAACCCCGCATCTTCAGGATCTCAGTCTGCGCTTTACCCCACCATGTTGCTTCCAGTCACAGGGTTTCTAATAGAGTGTCTTAAGGCCGAATTGTTGCCCTGAATAAGCAATTTGCTTGAAATGTAACTGGATGTGCAGACTCTTTGCTCATGTTGTAGCTGGTAGTATAATAGAAAGTCTCTGTATATTTGTTTTCAATGAAGATTGACTAGACTGATGAAATAATGATAGCCTTTACTTCCATTTTTATCAACTAATGGTGTTCCTGGTGACAAGCCCTCATGATATTACTTTATGACTCTTAATGCACATACTTGTGTTGCTCCTGCATTCCAGGTAGATGGGGCTGATGTCTCTCACATGGGCCTGCTTTGACTGACACCAGAAAGCCCTATGACAATGGACTTATAGATTCATCATTGGACAGTTAATATAGAGAAACTTTTTACTATCTGTCCCGACAGGGCAGTAAGATGACACAGACATTTCTAAACATGGTGGTTCCATCTCTGAACAAAAGTCCACCCTAAAATGTTGGAAACCAAATCATTAGGACCTTTGTGCTTGCAATTTGCAAAAAGAGAAAATAGGCTGTATTTTCATTGCTGTATATCTTTAGGCAAATATTTTTATTCATCTCTTTAACTCCATGTCTGTAAAATGAGAGTATAATGTTTGCCTTATGATGTTCATGGGATTGATTAGACTACCAAAAAAGGTAATTTTGTTGAAACATTTAAAAAAGTATAAAGAAGAATTATACAAATGGCATCTCATATTTGCATTGATGTCATTTCAGATTTTTGCTCTATATATCTTCTTTTCGGCATCATACAGATGATTATATGTGATTTGACTTAGGTTGGTGGCCATAATTTAGCATTTACAAGAGACCCTTCAAGTTCAAGTCTTAGGGAAATAACTATTATGAGTTAGAGGTCTTTGTAATTGGTCAGATTAATGAGTCAAAGTCTTATATGACAAGGTCATCTGTGATATCTACAAACATTATAAAGTTCCTATGTTACCTCATCTCTTATGTATATGATTCCAACTGGGGCAAGAAAAATGATTCAAGCAACCACCCATCCCTCCAATATATGTTTGAGGGATAGCTCAGGACCATTAAATCTGTTTACTGTCTACTTTGTTGTAACACTGTAATATTTAACCTCATGTCACTCACTCATAATTAAGCAGTTCATATTCATATTCTCTGTTATTGGGTACAGTAACCATTCTTCAGCCACAGGGTAGTAGTGGCACTTGAAGGATTTTTTAGTTCTTATTCTTAATAATGCTTTCTTGAACTTCTACAGTAAATATACCTTCCCACTTCCCTTGGTAGGACAGTTGACAAGTATGAGTGTTCTTGAATTGGTTTTGCCCATAAATTCATTTAACAACCTCTTGGGGGAGGTGGGGAACAATAACCACACATTCTAAAGTTGGTAAAGTAAGTCTCCTACATACGAACCTTTAAGTTGCAAACTTTCAAAGATGTGAACATGTGTTTTGCATATCCAATCATATAAGTTAGTTCATGTGTCTGGCATACTTTTCAAGGTACTGTACTCTAGGATTATACATGTTTTCTTTATTTTTTGTGTTTGTTTTTTATGTGTTATTTGTGTGAAACGTATTATAAACCTATTACAGTACAGTACTATGTAGCTGATTGTGTTAATTGGGTACCTAGGCTAACTTTGTTGGACTTACAAACAAATTACACTTAAGGCTGTGCTCTCAGGATGGAACTGGTTTGTATGTAGAGGCCTTACTGTATTAAGTTCTTGGACCAATGACTAAAGTGAACTCGTGTGTGTGTGTGTGTGTGTGTGTGTGTGTGTGTGTGTGTGTGTGTGTGTTCAGTTATCTTCTTTTGTTTGTTTGTGTTATTTTTAGATCCAGACCTACAGATTGTATTTAATTTTCTGAGAGCAATAGGTTCACCTGAGTAGTTTTCATTTTGTCTTTTTAAATTTCTTAAGTTGAGAGAGATCACACTGGAAATTCTTTGCTTTGCTAATTGCTCCAGACCTAATACATGTAGGCCTTAGGAAAAAAGTGACATGGCTCATCTATTTACCTTTATACTACTTATCATCTATTGCTATCTTTCTTCACATGTCACAAAGAATTTATAAAATATGTCTTATTTCCTTCCCTAAGCCTTAGACTTTATCCATATATCTTAGCTTCAGACTTGAATTTGTCCTTGTCACTGACCTAGTAAGCATTCTTATCAATAACTTGTAGGGACCTGGAAACAGGCTTTGTTTATTAGCTTTCAAAATATAAAGTTGGAGAGGTCAGAACATACCAGAGGTTTTTAGATCATAGTTCCCGTGGTCTCAGCAAGCTAAAACATTGCCTGACACCCCAGACAAAATTTAATAGGATTGTAAGTTTAAAGTCGTAGATTTATATTTTTAAAAAATCAATTGTAGAAATATGTTCTTGAAAGGTCTGACTTGGCAGGGGTATTGGGATATTTTATTTGACTGAGATTTGATGTATACCAGCATAGGCTATATCTTAGAAAGGTATTGTGAATTTGGGTGTAATGAAGGCTTTGGGTCAAACTGAGTGTCTTCTTGAGATCCATATAGTTGACCCATCATCTAGAGGACTAGGTTCAGTGCAGGGTTTCAGGGTTTCATGTTTTAGGAAAAACTGAAAAATGAATGGGCATCTTCAGGAGAGGCACTGGACAGCTGAGTGTTCTAGAAATACTTTGCTTAGAATAGAGGGGATTAAGATGATATATAGAATTAATTTAAAGCCAGACCTGGTGGCTCACATCTATAATCCCAGTATGGTGGGAGTTGGAGCTGACAGAGTTGCCTGAGTCCAGGGGTTTGAGACCAGCCTGGGCAACTTGCCGAGACCTCATCTCTAAAATAAACCAAAAAATTGGCCGGGAGTGGTGACACATGCCTATAGTTCCAGCTACTTGGAAGGCTGAGGCAGAAGGATCACCTGAGCCTAGCAGGGTGAAGCTGCAGTAGCCATGAGCATGCCACTGCACTCCAGCCTGGGTGACAAGAGTGAGACTCCAACTCAAATATATATATTTATGATACACAGAATCTTTTTTCAAATAGTTGAAGCATTATCATGTGGTTGAGGATGTCACATTTGTGAAGGACAAACCTAGAGTTATAAAAAGGAAATTTTTATAAAGGAATCTTACTGCACAGAATGATGTGATTTCTTGCAAAGATGTGAATGCTGATTGTGTTGAAAGTGCTGAGACTAGACCTGGAGGGCCATTTTTGTAAGGTATTGTAGGAGAGGCATCTACAACTGCTTTGGAAGCTGGGCAGGTCAACCTCACAGGATGCAAAGATGCTCTCTAATTCAAATTCACTGCTATACTGAGAACTTCAAGGTTTGCCCACACATTTTTAGTCCTTTCCTTGTTCACATTCAGGTTATCACACAGAATTCTAAGTTAGAAATATCACATGGTCACCAACCTGTATACCAAGCACAGTTTGATTTTCTAAAAGTTAAACACTTCATGGACACTACCTCTGCCACCTCTTTGGTGTGCTTTCTGCTTTGCTTTCATAGTAGTGTGATGGACATGCATTGGTCAGTTCCAGCTCTCCTCTCTTGTGATTCATATAACCAACAAATACTAAAAGTACTAACAGTATTCTCATTGTCTCTCACTACCCTCTGACCCATACTTAAGCTATTTCTGCTCCACCTTCCTCCAGACCTTCCTTAGTCTCACGTTCAGATCCTCTCTTGACCCCACATTATCTCCTTGCACTTACAGAAAGCCTGCCCTTTTTTCAAGGCACAGTTCAATTCCATTTCCTTCCTAAAGTCTTCACTTTTTAATCTTCACTCATTTCTTTTCTTTGGGTCTCAATACATCGTTGGAATTATACAATGTAGTGCTTAATGTCTCTCAAATTCTCATGTCTCTTAATGCTATCTCACTATTTTCCAATAACAAGTATTAATGGAGTACTAAGTAAGGCAAAGTCCCTAATCCCAAATTAGGGACTTTGCCTTACTTGGTACTCCATTAATACTTGTTATTGACTTACTGATTGGATTACAAATATGATCAGCACATAGAACCAACTGGCTAAAATGGATTGTGTCCTGACTCTGATCTCATTAGCACAAGGTTGAAACTAACCAATTTACTTAAATACCTAAACTATAGGATGCCATGTGAATCATATTAACTATCAAACAAGCCTAGTTTGCTTATAATTAAGATATGCTTCTAAACCCTGACCCCCCTTTCTCATATCTGCATGAAGCTGAGGAAGTTTCTGGAAGGCTAAGTAGTTAAAACCATAGGCAGATGTTCCGCTCTTGCAGGTTCATTCATGATGTGGAGGAAAAAAAAATTCCTTTCTAAGTGCCTGGCTTCCCATTGCAAAGTAATATTGATCTCTGGTTTAGAGTTATTCAAGGGGTTAACTTTGACTCTTTCACCAAACCACTGTTTAATGTTTTTAATAGCATAATGTGTTAATAGCCATACAGCTGTTGTTTCTCAGCCTCCTCCTTTATTGAGTTAGACACCATTTAGTAGGCTGAGTTCAAATTGTAAACAAATTATTTTTGCATATGGATCAATGGAAATTTAATAAAGTGTATTAAAACCGTATATTGGACCAAGGAGTACTGTTTTCTCTCACGGATATAAACCAACCTCATTAGGCTGACCCAGATTAACTGAATCACGGGAGAGAAAGGATTTCTGGTCCTTTAAAGTTTATTTTGGTTCAACAGTTGGTGGCTAGCATCAGAGTGTAGTTTTTCTTATTTATTCATTTCTTTGTCTATACATATGTGAATGATACCTCGTGATCATCTAATCCAACGTGCTTAATATCAGTGCCTAGGGTACTTCCTGGCACATAGTTGAAACTTGATAGAGTTGTTCCAGGAGGGATTATGATTTCAGGTGCAAAGAAGTAGAATGATGTGCTAAGAGTCACGCAGCTCATGAGGGGCAGAGCCGTGGAAGAGCCTGGAGCTCTCAGCTCTCAGTCCAGTGCTCTTATCACTTCACACAACTGCCCTCCATTGATTCATTGCCTGTGAAATGTCTTAAATGTTTCACGGATACCTTCTGCCTGTTCTCACGGCAATCTCAGTTTATGTTGCAATAAATGTTATCTTAATCTCAACTGATTGACGAGTTCTTAAAATAACAACATTGCCAAAGTTCCCACTCACATTGTAAATCACAAATATTCTGCTCTTTGGAAAGCATTCAAGGTGGTTAACCACTGCTTCAGATATGGCTCAGGCATCCCCGCGCTAGCTGGAAGTATCTGAAGGGCCTTTTACCAGAAGGGTTAAATGGTTATCGGACAACTCCCGCAGGATGCAGGGATTTGGTAGTGAAGGCCTGGACTCCACGATGTGAATACTGCCCTGCAGATTTGAAGTTAAAGCAGAAGAGAAGAACTAAGATGGGCCTGCTTTTTTGGCCCTGAGTGACAGCAGTTGGGAGAAGCAGTCCTTTGGGGTAGTAGAACAAGCTTGGAGATGTTAATTCCAGCTCTTCTTGTGTCAGATTCACTGGCATGTAGGAGGCTGTTCTGTTCGACTCTGGTTGGAGTCATTCTCTCTGTCTGGGGGCCTGTTGTTTCTGTCATTCTTCCTGGAAAGTAGAATCCTAAATGTGGGCAGCTGGTTAGGACTGGAACCTTGGTGACTTGTGAAAGTTATAACAAATGGAAATCATTATCACCACTGCCCCCCTTTACCTTTGTGCTACTTGAGGCAGAAAATGATATTCCCCCTTGGTTTGTTTTGGAGTCTTTCATCCAGAGAGAAAGGGATTAGCCTATGGCTACAATAGTGCTTTCAGGGCCTTGTGGCGTGCTGCAAATGTTTACTTATCCAGGTACAAATAGGTAAAAGCACACAGTTAAAACTCCCAGTCGCAAGGTCATTTACCTTTTTAAAATTCAGCCGCATGTGCCGACTGAAGTCGAGGGCTTGCTGGTATGAGCCATTAACTGCCTGTTGTACGTAACCTCGCCTTGTCTTACACACAGCTGCGTGCGAGCTGCTGGTGCCGTGCCGCCAGCCCACCATGCATGCCTTGCGAGCAACAAAAGCAGTTTAACTTGTGATCGCTGATCATATGATCCACTTACAGGGTGCAGGCTCAGTCAAGTAGAACTGGTAAATCATTAAAAATGCGCCTCGGTGCTGTGCCTGCTGAGTAAAACATCATGCTAACATCTCTGCCTCCCACCCCCATCCAGTTAGCAGCATGGGGAAGGAGCTGGTACCAGCCACATATTGGAGAATCCCATGTCGCTTTAGTCTGATGTGGTAAGAGATTGTCAATTGCTTACAAGTAGCATGGAAGAGGAAGGCAGGAAGACAGAAAAAATCTGAAATGTCTGTCGTCCTCTATCCTTGTCCTGTATGAAAGGTCTTCTGTGCGTCAGGCCCAGTACTAGTTCCTAAATTACAAAGGTGGGAGAAGAAATGAACTCTGACGTAGAGACTCTCACGATCTGCCAAGCACTCAATTCAACACCAAATATATTCACATGGGTATCCACGAGGTGTCACACAACCCAACCCCGAGAGGCCTAAGGTTGCCAAAGAGGAGATGATGCTTAAGTTGAACCTTGAAGGGTGAACAGAATTTCATCAAGGAGACCTCTGGTTGAAGGAACAACTTGAGTTGTGCCTTAAAACCTCTTTTTCTAGAATTGTTTCTTTCATGAAGCATATCTTTCTACTCAGTTTCTAACAGGCCTTCAAAAATGATTCTGTCTTCTCAAAAGAAGACATAGTTACCTTGCCAATGATGGTCTTCATAAACCAATACCAAGTGAAAAAGAAAGAAAGAAAGAAAAAAAGACATAGAAGTAGCTAACAAACATGAAAAAATACTCAACTAATCATCAGAGAAATGAAAATTAAGATCAGTGAGATACCATCTCATACCAGTCAGGATGGCTATTATCAAAAAGTCAAAAAATAACAGATGGTGAGGATGTAGAGAAAAGGGAACTCATACACTGTTGGTGGGAATGTATAGTAGTCAGGCCCTGTGGAAAGCAGTTCGGAGATTTCTCAAAGAATTACAAATAGAACTACCCTTTGAGCCAGCAATCTCATTACTGGGTATCTACCCAAAGGAAAAGAAATCATTCTACCAAAAAGATACCAGCACTCATGTTTATTGCAGCACTGCTCACAATAGCCCCGTCCTGAAATCAATCCAGGTACCTATCAACTGTGGATTGGATAAAGAAAATGTAGTATGTATACATCATGGAATACTACACAGCCATAAAAAAGAACGAAATCATGTCCTTTGAGGCAACAAGGATGCAGCTAGAGGCCATTATCCCAAGTGAATTAACACAAAAACAGGAAATAAAATACTGCATGTTTTAACTTATAAATGGGATCTAAACAGTGAGTACAAACAGGCATAAAGATGGAAACAGTAGGTAGACACTTTGGACTCTGAAAGGGGAAAGAGAAAGAGGGAGGCAAGGGTGAAAAGCTACCTGTTAGAGACTATGTTCACTAGTTGGGTGATGGGCTCAATAGAAGCCCAAACTTCAGTATTACACAACAATTCCATGTAGCAAATGTGCACATGTAACCCCTGAATCTAAAATTAGAAAAAAAAGAAAAAAAAAAATTTCTAACTCTATGATGGAGGGTCTAATGAGTCCTCTCTTCTTATCTTCATCTTATTACTATCTTCTTGTTTCTGACATCATTTTACCCAGCTACACCATAAACCCCTCTAGGAAGGGACTGTATCTCCATAGTATTCTTGATTTTCCTCATAGCTTCAAAAACTTAGGGGGTGTGTTGTCAGTTGGCGCCCCTTCTTTTATTTTCAAATCGATCAGTTAAAAACAAAAGCCAAATGACCATAGCATAGGCAATGAAACATAGAATGTACCAGATAGCCAGATGCAGTGGTTCAAGCCTGTAATCGCAGCACTTTGGGAGGCCAAGGCGAGAGGTTTGCCTGAGTCCAGGGGTTTGAGACCAGCCTGGGCAGGTTGGTGAGAACTTGTCTCTACAATAAATCAAAAAATTAGATGAATGTGGTGGCACATGCCTGTAGTTCCAGCTACTTGGAAGGCTGAAGCAGAAGGATCTCCTGAGCCCAGCAAGTGGAGGCTGTGGTGGCCATGAGTGTGCCACCGCACTCCAGCCTGAGCTACAAAGTGAGACTCCAACTCAAACAAACAAACAGACAAAAGAATGTACCAGATAGATGTTCCTCCTGCATACACGCTAGAAACATCTGTTGTTAGAGAGAGAAAAGACTGTGTGTGTGTGTGTGTGTGTGTGTGTGTGTGTGTGTGTGTGTCTCTGTATGTGTGTGTGATATGTGTTACATATATTGCGTGTCCATGTGTTCTGGGACATTCAGGTCTCTCAAGAGTCCTCCAGTTTGCATGACTAATATAACCCTATAAAACAACTTGGACCTCCAGAGGCCCTGGGGAGTAGATTTAATAATGTGTTCATTCCTTTAGACACGAAGCTATGCCATTTTAGTTCATCCAGGTACTCTACCTATTGTCTTCCAGGTAATCGTAACCCTAAAAATACTTTCTGTTTGTCTCTCAAAAGGTTCTGCCCAAACCCAGAAGTCTACACTAGAATCTGTGTATATGGAATCTGTCTATATGTGTATATGGAATCTGTGCTCCCTTCCTTTTTCCCACTTCGTCTGCTTGTACAGTGAATGGTCAATTACAATGTCTTTGAACCATTCCTTCACTTGGTGGGAATCATCCCTAAAAGACAGTTGCCTGCAAAATAACTTCCTGATTCCTTTCGGGACCATTGCCTAAGGGGAACCAAAACTTGGTAATTAGAGGCTTGGAGGAATTCCTCTTATTTCTCTGCAGTCTGGTGACTTCATTCTAAAACCAGTAAAAGCTACCTTTTGGCTGGTTGTAGGAATGAATGAGTTTGACTTTTAGAAAGATGTCCATCTCCATTGTACAAAGAAATGGAGGCCTGAGACTCAAGTTTGTAGGAATTGGATTCAAATAAAATGGGTCATTTTACTCAGCTTCCTGCTTTACATCTGTAAAAAGGAAATAAGACTCCTTCTCATCTCTCCCAACCCCAGCCCAATCTCCAAAGAAATAAAAAGGAAATAAGACTCCTTCTCATTTCCCCCAAACCCAGCCCAATCTCAAAAGAAATGAGAGACACTGTAAATCAATTCAAATACCAGGAGTAGTCATAGTGTGTTAAGTATGAAAGATGTTATAATCTCTCCTTTGTACAGGGGCAGGTATATAGTGGTAGAATTGAGAATAAGTAAAAGTGTTTTCATTACAAACTGATATATGACTAACCATGCACCTATGAAAATAATTGATTGGTGATATTTAAAGACGTGTAATATTTGTTACTAAAAATAGATTGTAAGCCCAGGTATGGTAGCTCTCGCCTATAATCCCAGTGCTTTGGAAGGATGAAGCAGGAGGATTGCTGGAGGTCAGGAGTTCGAGACCAGCTTGGACAACATAGCGAGACCCTGTCACCACTAAAAATTTGCTTTAAAAAATAGCTATGCATGGTAGTGTGTACCTGTAGTCCTAGCTACTTGGGAGGCTGAGATGAGAGAATTGCATGGACCCAAGAGCTTGAGGCTTCAGTAAGCCACGATCGCACCACTGCATACCAGTCTGGGTGACAGACCAAGACCCAGTCTCAAAAAAAATAAAAATAAAATCTGTGGTCATTATAAATGAGGTTGCTATATACCTATAGAGACAAAGCCGTGTGTTATCCTGAAATCTAGAAAAATTGTGCCGCTTTTTAGGGGCACTTGGGTTGATGGCACAAAATCTAAACTCAGGCTATTGTTACAGAATAATAGGGAGGGGATAGTCAGGGTATTATTATCCATTCATGATGGCAGAAAAGCTGGCAAGAAAACTGTGTTCTACTGGAAATGCCATTAATTTGGGGGGAAGATACGTTGCTTCTTTAAGTCACCATGTTCTTATCTAATAGGGATGTTAATACCTTTTCAATATACTTCACATGTGAAAATGAAGCAAAGTAACAAGTTCTCTGTCTTTCTGTCCTGGAATAGATGCATTCTCTTCCCTGGTTCAGTCTCAAGACTACTTTGTTTGGGCTGTCCTCAGAGAGCACTTGTCTCAGTTCTTCCTTGTATGGCAATTTTTGACTTATTTCCTCTGCCTGGGTTGTAAACTGCTCTAAATTTCATCAGTTTACTCCTCTCAGTATGGTGCAAAGAGCAGGATGCTTGAGCCAGAAAGACTTGGGAATGCAGAATCGGAATGGAATTCTGTTCTGGAATCCAGGTGCTTGGTTTCTTCAAGGATACCATTGTGGGATGCTCCCTCAGCTCCACATAATTGTTTTGGGAATTAGTCAGGATGGTTTATGGGAATGTGCCAAATACATACTAGGTGTACAGTAAACATTAGGCTTCTTTCCTTCAGTCCTTTACATACAAATGGCAACTTAATATATGCATCTGCACCAAATTAAATTTTGATGATGAGAAGGAAATTCATGCTATTTTTTCCTTCTGGTTAAGATGTTCAGAAAAAAGATGGCCCTGCACTCAGAGTTATATTAAAATAAAAAAAATTACCATTTCAGATATTGATATGAAGTATTTTTGTGGTTGGCAGAAGACATGATGCAGATTTTATTAAGTTACCATTATCCTTGTCAGTGAAATTTGAGCATTTTTCTAATCAGTATCTTCAGCAATTACAAACAACATGGAAATAACTCATGCTGTTCTATGAAACAGCTTATAAATTTTTACATACATGTGAGAGAAATCACTTGAAATCCAAAGCTGCCAAGAGGAATAATTAGGAGCCACAGAACAGACCTCGGTAATGTGACAGCAGCTTCTAAAACATCCCACAGGACGGAGAAACGCAAGCTGGCTTGACCTATATCTTTAATAATACAGATCATTGCCCTTGGATTGAGGCTAAAGGGTAGGACCAAGTGCTTGCTTCATCATGTTTTAGGAAAAATTGCCAAAGTTTATTTATGAGTTCTCCACACAATAGCCTCTTACTTTGATTATGAACCGACAGAGCTTTCTAAGTAGCAACCCAGCATGCAAAATTAAAACAAAACAAAACAAAAAAACACAAAACAAAACCACCACAGAGCACAATTTCTTATATTCTGTCATGCTTGGTGAAAAGTATTATGTAAGATCCAACTAGACAAATAGCTATGTTAACAGTAGAAATAACCTTTTGCTTAATTAGAAAATAGGAGCTATATGGGACAATAAAAATGGCTACTGATGCCCTCTGTCACTGTTTAATAAATATGATTACGCTACAGATAATGGTAAGTGTTATTTATTTGTGCAATATCGCAGACGTGGTAATTGTTCATGTTGTTGAGAGTTAGTCTGTGTGAAGATCACAGTAGTTTCAGAATTTGTTTCCTCTGATCCAAGAAAAGAAAATAGCGAGTTGTTTTCTTAAAATGATCATGGCCTCCCTAGGCCAGAGTAAAGTATCTACATATTTTTAGCCCCTCAGTTTCCAGGGCAAAATCTCTCTGGCTTTGTCTGGTCTGGTGCATATTGAGAACTGGTGGGTTATTTTGAACTGGCACTTTTTTTTTTTCCTCAGAGTACCCTCAGGCCTTCATGGAACATACTTCTCAGCAATGCCATTTTATGTTCAGTTCAGATTTTCCAGCACAACTAAATTTAGTAGCCTTGCTGGAGGGAAGAAATGGAGCAAAGGTGCCCACCTGAGGGTGTGTTCATGGGAAGAGGAAAATCTCCCTGTTACTCCCTCTTGAGAACTAGCATATGGGATGAAGATCAGACTGAATTTCACAGCATGTGTTTCGGTATCTTCCCCAGGGGGGGGGCGGGGGGGGAGAAAGGACTGAAGGTGTTAGCCAGATTTCAGGGTCAGTTCCATTTTGTGTTTACTGTGAACACTCTAGTTATAAGACTGTACGTGTGTTTTTGGGTCATCTGGCTAGATTTATTTCATTGCACATGGAAGTTCACACTTGGCTTCTTTGCGGGGAGTTCTGTTTTCTTTTGTGTTGTGTTTGCTGGAGTAGATGGCTCTCTACTCCCTGCCTTCTAGAAAAAATGTTGGTTGTGATGTTGGATGATTTATTTTTTATTATGATGATCTAAAGATTTTTCACTTTTGACTTTGGTGATTGTGGGATATTTCCTCAGATGCTGAGTTAGCATGAGGTACTTCTCATACAAAAAAAAAAATACATAGAAGTGAGATATGGCGCGAATTTATATGGAAGTGTTTTGTGTGATCGCCTATTTCTGTGAGTCCCAAAGAGCCCTTTCTAGTAGGTTTCCACATACTACCTTTATAAAAATATAGACAGTATGTCAAAAGGAAAACCCAACACAACAAAACCCCTTTTCTTCACACAATTCATTTTAAGCTTCAAAATCCCTGAAAATCCCCAATCTCCTTTTGCAGTCTGGTTCCCACTCTAACTTTCCTCATCTCCCCCTGAAAGAAAGAAAAAAGCATTTCTTCCAGGGACTGATAAGTTGTAGGCCGATGCTTAGCAACAGCATTCCTGTGCTTTAAGTAGCTGCAAGCCCCTTGCTGAACTCTTTGATGTGACTGTCAGGGCAGATTTATTTTGTTTTAGCACATTGTCTACTTGTCCAGATGTATCAGGAGATAAAAAGGAGTCATGTTTACACTCCTCCCTTTTTTTTTTTTTTTTTTTTTTTGTGGAGATGTAATTAAATTGTGTTTTTGATGAGTCTTGGGGAGCTCCAGTTGAAGAAAACAGGAATTGGTTAGAGTAAAGGGAAAAATGAAAACTCGCTTGGCAGAATGAACACCTGACTGGGTCAGAAAATAAAGCATAAGTACCAGCTGGTGTGGTTCTGTGAAGCTGGAGGTTTTGTTCCGAGTCTTTTATCCCGCTTCTGTGGAAGGCCAACCAAGAGGGGAGAGGTGCCCCTCTAGTGCTCACCTCCCTGGCACTGTCTGGAAAACCTTTAGTTTGCAGTGGTCTCTTGCCCTTTTCATGGCACACAGGCGCACACATGAGGTCTCTCTCTCTCTCTGTCTTTCTCTCTCTGTCTCTCTCTCTCTCTCGCTTTCTTTCTGTCATTTGCTGGGTAGTACTTCTGTGATAGATAGTTGTCAATCTAAAGCTAATAAAATTGTTGAACTCCAGTGATCTTGAATAAACAAATCTTCATTCAGCTGGATGAACTGAATTCCCTCGAAGTAGGATTGCCTCTCTCTCTCTCTCTCTCTCTCTGCGATCAGTATTTTTTAATGTTCACATTTAGTAACACCATTCTGAGTTCTATTAATGACCTGCGGTGAGCAGTGACAAGCAGGAATCCAACATTTAGTACTGCTGAGGACCTGCCAGGCAGCGGCTATCACGCTTGCTTTAATCCGCAGCTTGGGAAGCACTCTATTTGCATCCTAAATAGGTTACACTACAGCACCCCCTTCTGCCGACTGAGCCGTGTGACAAGAGTGCCTCACTACACCTCAGTTTTCTTCCCTGATGACAGCCCTGAAGACCCTTCCACAGCCTTCTCAAACCTTCCTAGCCCGTCCCCTTGGTCTCTGGTAGAGCAGGTTAGGGACTTGTGGGATGTTCACCTGCATTCCTGGGGTCTTCATTCGGATTACACTTTTTATTACTCATTCATAAGGAAAAAGGGACAAAAATTGTTAATTGAAGGAGTGAGAAAGACAGTATAACAAAAGAAAAGCTGAGCGAAGTGGCTACTACCTCAGATCACTCGCTACCAGGGTCTTTCCTGCCTTAACTACAGGCTCATGTTTTGTGTTTGCTATTTGCCCAGCCTGACGTACAGGAAGGAGGTTTTCCTTTGTTTTGTTCTAAACAGCCTTTGGATGACTCCTTTTGGCAGAAGCATACTTTATAACTTGACGTCTTTTCACATACAAAGAATCAACCAGGTTATGCTTCAAATGAGCATGCTCGTGGGTAATTGCAGAGTGAGGGGGGTTGTGCATGCCACTCTTCCAGCATTCCTAAGCCCTGTTTGCAGTGTGGGAATGGGGAGAGAGGTTCCACCAGAGAACAGGGCAGAGGGTTACTTAGTCTGGAAAGATGCGAACTTATTTTTACCCTCAACCCTTGGAACTTGAAGAATGCTGTTTGTTCCATATCAAGAAGATATTATGAGTCAGCAAGGCAGAGTGGGACACTGCCCTTAAGGAGTAAACTGTCTAGTAGGACAGCATCTCTCAGGCAAAATATGTTGGAGGAGAGGGTTCAGAAGGAAGACGAGGCTGTGCAAGATCTCAGGCAGAGTGGGGCCCAGCACACTGAGGGAACAGGTCAGGATTGCCTGATGGTTTACAGGGTGAGGGAATGAAGGCAAGAGATGGGCTGAGAAGAAGGCAGGAGCCAGGGCAGAGAAGGGCCTTCTAGGAAACATATGGTACTTTTTACTTACCCCAAGATCAAGTAAATTATTACGTGTCGTTAAGCAGAGAGGCTCCAGTCCACTCCAGTCCCCACCCCACGAATCTTTATAGAGGCCTTTTAGCACTTAGTGCTTCATTGTGTTAATTCCCACAGTGCCATCAGTGCTTGTGTAAGCTGGTTATGAGTGTGCAGTTGTAGGATAAACGCAGGAACTGGAGAAGGCAGACTTGGGTATCTGTGACTGTGTTTACCTGTAGAACCTAGGAATCCTAGATGTGGCAAAAAGGGAAAAGAGGGTTTGTAGAATGCAGTACAATTGGTATATAGAATGGAGTCAGGAGAAATGTTGAGAAATGATTTAAAGAATAGAAAGTCATTTGGAAAATAACCCCTAAACCTCTTTTTCCTTTTTTTTTTTTTCCTTTTTCTCCCTCCCCTCCACCCTTGTTCTCTCATTCTTTATTGTTAGCATTGGGACTGTCCTAAGTATTATGTATACCCACAATGGCATGTAGGGGTAGGTTCATATACAATTTGTCAGTGACTGAGTCCTGCTAAACCACAATGTGTTCAAACATTCCAGAAGCTCAGGGCGTGTTTCTTTAGAAAATAAAACTTTGAGTCAGTTTTGCATTTTCCTTTGGCCACAGGAAGAATAAGACTGCTAGAATGATGAGAAATATTGCACAGGACATAAAATGTACTGATTATGATACGTGGCTTGTCATTTTTCATGTAGTAATCATATATTTGGATCTGAAATCTCTCAAGGAGACAGCTTTACATATATGTTTAGATAAATGAAACTTTTGACATCAACAATTATTAATAGTGTAAAACAAATAAAAAGGCCTTTTTAAAGATCAGCTCTGGGAATGATTATCAGAAAATTTTGGAAAAAAGAAGAAACTTAAGAAAAAAAGATGTTTTGGGGATTACTTCTCAAACAACTCTTCATCTATGAAACCACCTGCCACAACTTTTCTTGACTCATTCTACTATATGGACTGTATTTTATAATAATAAAAGCATTAGGATTATGAAAATTAATATTTAATAATGTAGAGTTCTTATCTAGGAAAGTAAAGTCCTTATCTAGAAAGGTTCACAAACTGAAGATTAATATTAACTTTACAAAGAAGACTGTGTTTGAAACTCAGTCTTTCATTTCCTTATCCTCTCCTCTGCAATCAACACACATAACATACACACTTCTATATGTTGCAACCCTTTGTGAATTTCAGATGTCAACAAGCAAGCTACATGGTTCTTGCCAGAGTTTAGCTGTCCTGATTATAGACAATAAGAGTGTGTGGGCTCTAACCCAGAAGGGTTTAGCAGACTAGCACAGTGTTTGTACATATCCCACTTTGGTTGCCATAGTGGGTGCTATTGAGTTGCTAAGCAGAGAATCCTGCCTATTTTCTTTGGGTCTCTGGAGGGAAATGAAACTCAAGTTTAGCAGCCAATCCTAAGTCTGCTAGGGTTCCAGTTTCACATCCTAGCTCACACAAGACACATGACATGGATCTTTAGGGAATTACCTAAGCTTTCCAGGACATATTGTCCTCGTCTACTAAGACAGCAGTGAGCCTGGGTTCTTGAATGTGTTCAGGGCAAGCATTCTTGATGTCTCTTTCAGAAATAGGTTTGAGAGATAAAAAGGGCTAAGAGGGGAGTAACAGGGAAATGTCTTTGGAAAATGAGAGATGTACATTAGAAGTTATTTTCCTAGACATTTGAAAATTATGTAGACCATGATAAAAGCTTTTTAGAATGTTGTTTCCAGAGGACTTCCTTGTGCTACTCTTTCAACCTGGTTGCAAGTTCCCTTGAGTGTTATCTGTTCCACGTGAAGAAATGGAAATGATGTCTTGTCCCAAAGGTTGATGTCAGTAGCTACTGGATGCATACTGATTAGTAATTAAATAACTCCTGACTTTTACAGGAAATACTAAACCAAGTTTAACTTTATCCTCTTGACATGTATGTGTGAGAAGGGGTGCAGGGGGCTTAGGGTATTGTCATTTCAAAGACTTGTTGTGATGTCTTATGGTTCAGTTCTTAGTCTATTTTTTGGTCTCTTTTCCCTTGTCATACTGAGACCCCAGCAACTGTGCTTGCCCACCTCTCATGTTCTTCCTTTTAGATGCCTGTGGCTATTTTTAATCTTCTGTAGCATACCCAAACTTGTAAAAAAAAAAAAAATTGCATGATAAAGCTATTTTATGCCAACTGAGAGCCTGAAAAGATGAAAATATGTGATATCTGCAAGACCTTGTGAGGAGGGTTTTCTGGAGACAGAGGCCTGTTGTTGATATTGATGTTGACTCAGGATTGGGCTATTGCATAACAGGTTCAATTTGGCCCAAAGATGGTGATGAGATGTCTTGAATGTCTAGGATGCAATGAGGGACTCTAAAAGAGTTACATAGTGCTTTTGAAGGGGAATTTGCTTTTTTGGCCTTTTTGGTGTCCATTGTACTGTATTCTGGATAGATTTACCTCTGGGGAACCACCCTTAATTAATAGGGTGGGCCCAGTTGCTTAATTAGTGTAGTGGGCCCAGTCACTCTCTCAGCACTAGGAGTGGGTACGCAATTTAACTCAGTCAGGCAGAGGATTCCTTGTCCTGGAGAAGCTCTTTCTGTTGTCTTTGAAGATGGTAAGATATAGATCCGGAACTTCTGGGCGGTTACCACGTGGGAGAACTAGCTAGGAAACAAAGCTGAGTTAGAAAGCCCTTATGAAAAGTTTGAACACTTCAATCCAATGGTACATGAAACTATATACCTTGGACTTATTAAAACCCCTCCCTCCCATTTATTTTCTTAAAGCACTGAGTTGCATTTCTTTACTGACAACCAAGAAGATAATCTTTTCTTGAACTATTCAACAAGGATAGATTCTTCAACCTACCCTGGAAATGTGGTAAATGGTCCCCATAGAGTCATTTTGGCCAAAAATTCTTAATTGTGTATAACTTTCAATTTCATTTTCTCACAGCCTCCCTGTAATATAAATGACAAAGTAACTCTATGTCTCCCTTCTGCAAAAAAAGCTCCCCAAATCCCCAAATCCAGGACCAAAAACCTGATTAACTTTCTCTTTATAAAGACACCTATGCATCCTTGAATATTGATTTTCAATGGTCGCTTCAACCTCATTTAAATATTTTCTTTATTATGCAACTTCAAAATGATCACCTGTAGATCAGTATCGCCCTGTTGAGCCATGAGAATTTGTCATGCAGTGATCTCACATGCATTTGTTTTACTTTTTTTTTTGAGTTGGAGTCTCACTCTGTCGTCCAGACCAGAGTGCAGTGGCCGCTCCCGGCCACCACAGCCTCGACCTGCTGGGCTCCGGCGATCCTTCTGCCTCAGCCTTCCAAGTAGCTGGAACTATAGGCGTGTGCTACCATGCCCGGCTTATTTTTTGATCTATTGTAGAGATGAGGTCTTGCCAATTTGCCCAGGCGGGTCTTGAACCCGTGGGCTCAGGCAATCCACTCACCTCAGCCTCCCAAAGGCGCGGGATTACAGAGCCCGGCTCACATGCATATTTTGAAGGTTTTCCTTTGAGTCATTCCTGGCACCTGGTCTTGTTAGACTAAGATAAGCAGTGGGGTCTGGCAGAGGAACTACAGGGCAGCTGGCTGTTCATGGACCTCAGGAAAGACCCTGCAGGTTTCTCCTCCCAAGACCACTCTCACAGAGATGGGTAACTGCAGTTACCAAGCGACTGGAGAAGATTCCGGTAGAACTGACCAATGTAAACACAGGTCATTGTCTGTGAAGTCACCTTTGTTCCACATCAGAGACCATGGGGCTGCTTCTTTCTCACCTTTCTTTTCTCCAACTTGACTTTCACCTCTTCCCCTCCCCCCCAGCCCCGATGGAGCAGTCCATGGCAGATACCTATGTTGCTTACATTCCCTTCTCCTCACACCCTCTCTCCATTGCTCTGTCTGAAGCAACTCCAATTAAGACGTAGGAAGAAAAGAAATATAATTTATAAGTTGCTTGGCCCGGTAATACATATGTTGGGAGTTCGGAAGGAAAATAAGTGTGGGGCTTCTCTATCCATCCCAGGCACTGTAGTCAAACAAATCAATTCAGCCTTCAGAGGGACATCCATTGCCTTGTGATTATGTTTGTGTAAAGTCTTGGGGTCTTTGATCAAAGAATGGCATTTCAGGCCAGGCCCTAATCCTCACTGCCTTAAGATGTTTAAATGGGTTTTTTAAAAAAAGTTGATAACAGCTGGGATTTAAATTTGCCTTTGCCCAGCTTTTGTTTTGAAAGGGCTTCTATTATCCGTGGCTTCCCTTTTGGAGGCAAAGATGGATCGTTGGGTAAACCAAAAAGGGAAAGAGGATATGGGAGGAAATGGGCGGGGACTCTGAATTAATCTTCTGAGGAAGAATGTTTGATCAGCGGGGAGGAGGGGATGAAAACCTCTGATGCTGACAGCAGGCACCTTTCTGACGAGGGTGTGATTGGCACCTTTGAAGCTTCAGTCGGGAGCCAGTGTCCAGTGGGTCGGAGCTTCCTCTGTCTGTGGGTGGTGGTGTTAATAATGTGGCAACTGGAAGGATTAATTGCGGACAAGCAGCAGGATTACGAGGCGGGTTCCTCAGCTCTAAAAGGAACAGTTCGAGGAAAGCCTCTGATCTGTCAGCCTTAGAGGAAATTAGTGGGAGCAGACTCGAGCAGGCTTAAAAAAAAAAGGCATTTAAGATATTAAAGCGAAATGTGAAGAGGATATTAAAATAGGGCAAAAGGGAAAACAGTGCTGATCTCAAAAGGTGATGTCCCCCTCTTCCTTCTAGGGATTTCTAAGGTTTGTCCAGCTTCACAGACACCACCTTCTTTTGGTGGTCCAGCAGCGTGGTTTTACCTGCATTGCAACAAGTTAGAGACGGGTTAGGCTGGATTCGTGGTGCCACCCAAGGTCCTTGTTTGCTCTCTACCCCCGGCGGTTTCAGAAGCTCCTGAAACTAAGTCTCCTGGTATAATTCTGAAACAAGTCAGAGCATTACTTATACCCTATCTGCATTAGCTATCTATTGTATATTTTACTTCTTACCCTTCTAGTTCAAGTCGGGATGCTGCCAATAAATCCTGTGTTACCATTAAAGAGGCCATTCATCACGCTTCCTAATGCGATTAATCAAGATACACCACAGTACCCTTAAAATGAGATCATTTTGATAAATCATGTATGACATGAAAAGACTTTATTCCTTTTAAGTGCAATTTAGACTGTAATTTTTTTCCTCATTTATGATTCATGGGAGAAACATGGGTAAAATTCCCTTGCACAGTTACACCTTATCTCCAGCAATAACTCAAAACTGCTTTTAGATGAAAATTCAGGGTCTTATTCACCAAAGCTGAATGCCAGCTCATTATTTTCTGGCGTTCAGTAGTCCAAAAATAATGTCCGCACATTAAGCAGTATTCTCAAAAAGTTGGAATTGGCCAGGCACCAGGCACATCAATTATACTCCATCATCCTTAATAAGGAAGAAATATCAGATGTCCTCTTGGAGTTTTTTTGAATCAGTAATGCTCAACCTTCATCTTCCCAATTTAGAATGATTGGGAAACAAAAATGGTAGTAACAAAAAAGTATGGGAATTTCAGCTGCTTTACATGACTCTTTTTTTCCTGTTGCATAAGTCTCAAAAGAGGTATTTTTTCTCTCCCATATGGTTCGTGCTTTCTTTTCCGTTCCCTTTTTCTTATTTCACAAATGAAACTACCATTTTGTTAGGTCTGAGTTTTGTTTCTAAGCTCTGTATCTGTGATGCGGGTTTTCCTCTCACAGCTGTCACAATAATTTGGGAAATGATATTCATAACCTCCAATAGAAAAATAATTTGAAAATGTGCCTTCTGGTGAGATCCATCAAGTTTAGGGTCACATTTTTGGTTAAATGAGTGACATTGAAGCTATTCATTAAATTGAAAAATGGTTTGTTTTCCACTATTATTGAAATAAACTCTGAATGAAAGTTAAGTCATGCTGGCCTGCACTTACGGAGAAAGCAAAAGGAAAACAGAGATATATTTAATTTGGACATGTAAAGTCAACCGAGTTTTAGGTCTTTCTTGAGACAGGGTATCAGGAAGATTGGCTGAAACAAATGTGAACAATTAGAAGTTCATTTACCTCTTTCAAAGAATGAAAGCATTTAAAGAAGAGTTCAGTGTTTAAGAATTATAGACCCACTTGCATTTTTTTCAACTGCTGGTACCTATGAATAAAGACTTGATCAACATGTAATTTATTTCCCTGCTGTTCTTGGGGATTTATTCTGGGAAGTACATCAATATGTAGTATTTGACTCTGTGTTTAAGTAACCCAAGAATGTACATATCCTATCCTTGTCCACATAACATAAGAAATGCACAAAACCCGAGTTTACTTGGGTTATCATATTTATGCTGTTGTTCTCTGTACCTCAATCAAATAGAAATTTACATCAAGTAAAGTTTCCTTGCATATTATACACAGTTAAATGAAATTTTCCATGCTTTTAATTTTTCTAGTATAAAGAATACAGTAAGAATATAAGACCATTACAGTTGCACTTGCCTTGTTTAGGTTTCCATTTTACATTTATGACTTTCTATTTTCACTAAAAAAGATCTGTAAATTTGAAAAATATGCATGTATCTCATTAAAAAAGTTTCCTAGCTCTAGCAACACTCAGCAAATCTCTAAAGAATGCAAGTTTAGAACATAAATATTTTAAGGCCCCATAAAATTGGCAGTGAATATTTTTTCCCCTTTAATACCATGTTCATTTCATTCCAATTTACTACCACGATTATATTTTCCAAAGCAGCTTTTAATACAATACACAATTATTTCATATGGGGTTGGGTAGGTCACCTCATTAAGCCTGCAAAGATCAGGTCTCTTGTGATGCCCACATATATTCTTGCATTTATTCCTAATTAAAATGGCCCTTCTAAATTGTTGCAAGTTTATTAATACAAATAACCAGCTAAGCAAAGTAGCCACAGTTGAAAAGTTAGCAGGGCAAGATGACCAGGCCCCCAAGCAGAGCAAACTGTGGTGAGTTTGCAGCAATGCCCTGCCACCTGTTGGCTTTGCTTACACATAACAGGGTATTGATGTCCCTCACAGTGGTGCAGTAACCCTCCCTGACCCCTGTCCCAGTTCATCATCCCTGAGAGAAAAGAAGGGGCCTTTGAGAATTCCAGGCCTCCTGATTTTTCCATCATTCATTTCCTTGGCCACATGTTTCTTCTGCTAATGCTGATAATTTATGGCCGAGCACAATAATGGCAGTGCAAGTCCTTCCCTTCTTCTGGATTATTTCAGAGTTTCCTGTCATAAGGAAATCCAAGAAGACGTGTCTTCAGTGGATTGCATGTGACAGTGTCTGCTTATATCTCAGGAATCTGAGGCATGATGGATAAACTGTCAGTTTTGAAGGATGATGTTTTCTCCATATTTCCATTATGAACCAGCTGTCATCTCCTAATAAATTTCTTGCATTGGTATCAATTTATTTTTACAAGCAGAGGGTCTGATGTATTTGGGAAAGGCACTGACAGCAGTTCTGGCCTAGCTTGACAGAATTGGCTTCACCTCATTTTGGAAAACTACTTTGGTTCCAAGGACAGAACTTGACCTGTAGCCCTTGAGAATTAAAAAAAAAAAAAAAATCTGTGAGAGGAAGAGAGACGCATGAGACGAGTTCCTCTTTTAAGCCAAAATAAATCAAGCCTCTAGTACTACCATGACATAATATTACTTCTAAGACAGCCCTACAAACCCAGATGAGAAATGCCGTATGGAGCTATTTACTAAAGATCATTAGACCATCACAATAATATGATGAATCTATGGATATTTTCAAATTATAACAAGGCTAGAGATCCCACAACTTCTGCTCTCAGAAGGGATCTCAGCAGTGCTTTTCTGTTTGACAAGTAAGGTGCAAAATTCATTTATGTAATGAATATTCAATTACAAAGAATGGACATGTTCCTGTTATGGCTACTGTGAAAGGGTAGGAAAAACCATGCAACATTAGCCCTATCTTTCAAAAAATTTAGTCTACTTAAGAGAACATGTTAAGCAAAATTGGAGTGAAATAAAAATAAATCATAGCTAATATTCAAGGAACAATGGCTAAGTGTGTTATGTTTTAACTTATTTAATCTTTACCTTTGTTGGAAAGAAAGGCAGTATAACATTATAATTGTTTAAGACAGTGGCCACTGAAAGCCAACTGCCTAGATTAATGTCCCAGCTCTGCTAGGTACTGGTAACCCAAGAACCTAAGTTAGAGCTTCGTCAAGTTATTTAATGTCTCTGGTCCTTGGCTTCCTCATCTGTAAAACAGAACTAGGAGTTGTAACTCCATTATGAAACTGTTGTGAAGACTGAATAAATGAATGCTGTATAAGAAAAGTGTTTAACACAGTCCCAGACACAAAGTAAGCACTAATAAGTGTTATCAATTTTTAACTATTATCGTCATCATGATCATTATTATCACCATTACCATTTACGTTCAAGTGTGTTTTAAAGAATTTATATTGCCCAAGGTTACATACACAGCAAGAAGGAGGCTGACTCTCAGTCTTGGTCAGTAAGACATCAGAGCAGAGAAAAGAGAGAGGTATGCAATATATAAGTTGTGGATACATCAAGAACTGAACCCTTGATACTTTACTAGTTTTTTCTTACTGTTATTCCATTCTTAGACAGTAAAATAGTCCTTATTTCTGTAGCTCCAGACATGCTTTGGATACTACCTGATAAGGGTTATAGGTGTTGGCATGCTGGTAAATGCCTAACAACTGAGTCTCCAGGAAAAAAAAGTGTATGCATGTATACATGTACATACATTTATTGTATTTTTACTTCTGTGAAGGATATTTAGAGCATAATTTACAAATAAAAATTAAATATAGAGTGTTCTTTTTGGGGGGGTCAGAGTCTCACTTTGTCATCCAGGCTGGAGTGCAGTGGCATGCTCATGGCCACCGCAGCCTCAACTTGCTGGGCTCAGGCGATCCTTCTGCCTCAGCCTTCCTAGTAACTGGAAATACAGGTCTGTGCCACCAAACCTGGCTAATTTTTTTCTTGATTTATTGTAGAGATGAGGATCACCAAGTTGCCCAGGCTGGTCTCGAACCCATGGGCTCAGGCAATCCTCTCGCCTCAGCCTCCCGAAGTGCTGGGATTATAGGTGTGAGTCACTGCACCTGGCTAGAATATTCTTTATTATTATATTATTATTCCATACAGCCACTTGGTTGTCACAGAAACTTTCAGTGATTTTGGCCAAACCCTTGTATCTTGTAGCTATATCTGTGGTTGCAGTTGATGAGCTAGTGTAGTTCCAGTGGGAATATTGGTTGATATTTTTCTTTACCTTAATAAGTATGCCAGAACTTGACTCACTTGTTAATGACATGAGCAACTGCTTTTCTGGGTTGGATATAGTTTTTGAATATTGGAAGAATGTTTCTTCAGTTTTTTGTGCTGTTCACAATGCCTTGCAGTACTTAACAAAGCAACTCCTCAAAGTGTTAAGAAAAGATTATCCAATGAGAAGGAATGTACTAAGAACATGAGTAATTTTAATAAAGATTGAACATCCTATCTACAAATGAACAGTTATCTTTAGCAAAAGAAGTATGATGGAGCATGAGTTATTTTGCTAAAATTAGGCTACAGATACAACATTATTTTAAGTTCTGTTTGCACCATTAATATTTTCTCCAATCACTTTCTTAAGTTTAGCAAATCAACAAACCAATAAATCAAACTCTAATTTGTAGCATTTGCCAATTTCTGCTGCAAATACTCCCACTATGGCCAATGTCAAGCTACCAAAGTGAGGTCATGGGAGAGTTGGAAAGAGATAGCACAACATTATATAGTATTTCTACCATGCAGATACAATAGAATAAAATAATTTTCAAGACTATAAATAACAGTAAAACTGTTTAAATTAATTAGGAAGTGATGAGTTTTGATATATATGACCTTTGCTTTTAATATCATTTAGTCAATGATAACTATATATAATTTAATTTTAAATACTCTCTGTGTTTAACAACTGACAAAATTCCTGAAAACTTAATCATTATTTATTGAGAACCTGTATATGTTAACTCTAGCACACCACTGGCTATATGAACCCCAAAGATGTGAAGCACTCATACATCTACACTGCATAGCTAATTATTTTATTTGTTATTAAATAAGCTGATCATTTTATCCAAAACCAAGTCACAAAAACATGTTGCATATTAACATCAAATGAATCATGTTTCACTACAAATATATTACCTACCTTCATATGTGCATAAATAAACCTAATAGAGTATTCTTTGCCAGGGACCTTTGAACATAAACTTCATTGTACATTGATTGGGATTTATGCTATAGAATCAAGCTGTGTTGTTTGAAATTCCAAATTCTTCATTTTCTAGCTGGGTGTTCTTGGGCAAGTTTTGTAACTTTCTCTAAATCTCAATTGCCTTATCTATAAAATGGCAACAATAATGGTTATTATAAGGTTGTTGAGAGAGTTAAATGGAACAATGTATATAAATACCTGCATATAATCAGTGCTCAAGAAATGTGATAAACACACACATTACTTGGTGGTTATAATATGTTACACTTTGATTATGTTTTGTGTTTGAACATATGATGTAAAGTAAATCCTTAGCAAGAATTAACTTCAGCCAAATATTAGTTTGTTTCATCATACTACTTTGGATAAAGGTAATTATTTATGCATAGGATGTTCTGTCTTTTTAAAAATTACCCATACTATTAGTACATTCCTTCTCATCGTATAATCTTTTCTCAATGCTTTGAGAAGTTACTTTGTTAGGGACTGCAAAGCATCCAACTATCACTTTAGGACTTACCATCAAAATCTTGAAGTCTATAGTTCTGCAAAAGGGAAGAGTGCCCAATGCACAGTGACACAGGGAAGAGTAAAGTAATGGTCAGGAGAGGAGTATCGGAAAAACCTGAGGGCTTCGTGGCAGAGAGGGTATGGAGCTGGGGAAACAATTTGGACTTTGAGGGTCAGGCTGACTTGCTTTCAATGTCACTCTGGACTTAAGAACTGTATAGCCTTGGACATGTTACTTATCTTTTCCAAGTCTCAGTTTTCTCATTTTTTCAAATGATAGGAATAATAGGACACATCTCATACATTGGAAAACCATGAACACTTAGTATACATACAGAAATATTAGCTCCTATCTCACATTTTACTTCCTTTCTGTTCTAGTTCCTTCTTATCTCCTATTTTACCTCCCTCCTCTACTTCTACCTCTCCTTAAACTCTGTTGGGAGAGACTGGAAAGGTATTTGATGGAGCATTATTTCATATGAGCCCTTTAATATAAGTAGAGAAGCAATTACGTATTAAATACAGTTTAAAAAAATCAAACCATCCCAATTACATTGTTAACAAAAATCTTTTGATCTTTGCTTATGAATTTCTACCTATTGCAAATTTTATAGTTAAAAATCACAGCATATGTCATATGTACTATTTTAATACATATTTCAATGTGTTCAATTAATATTATATAATAAGTATCTTTGCATATTTCTTTTCTATACTTAAAGTTTTATTTGGTTACTATAAGAAATTATGGTAATTTCCATAATGTCCAATATTTAGATTATTGATTTTTTCTTCTATTATGTAAGTGTTTTGGAAGCTACTGTTCAGATGATTTGTGAAATCTTTTACATCTCTTACGTTCTATTATTTGTTATATAATAGCCCACAAAATGCCCAAGCCATAGCCCTTCCTTCTTTTTTTCTTTTTCTGGTTCTTTCTCTCCTTCCCCCAATCCCAACCTTCCTCTCTTCCTCCCTCCATTTCTTAAACATTTATGAAGTAATACTCTGGGCCACATGCCATTTTAGGCCCTTGCAGAACTGGGATCCAAGTAGATCAGATAGAAACAAATGGAAACCTCCAGGCTATGTCTTTAAAGAACTTCGCCATTCTAAAAAGGCCTTTGGCACAATCCTCCCATTCCAACCTGCTTGTTCTCTGATCAACTTCTCACCTGAATTACCTGACTTCTCTTATTCAGGTTAATGCTCAGCTTTTGCCCAGACTTTTGAGCTCTGCTCCAGTGAGATTTTTCTGGGTCTCTTGGTTATGGACTCACCCTTGTCCCGCCTTGCCTTTTGTTTATTCCTCCTGACTTCTTGACTTTTGGCTCCAGACAAGGTATGACTGTTCATGCTCCCAAATCTGTCAATCATTCCCAACTTAATCCATCTGTCTTTTATGCTTTCTATCTTGCTTTACACTAAAAGGCATGCCACCTTCACCTGTGAGTGGAGCAGGAAGCCTCAGCCTTCAAGTTGGCTCTTTGTTTTCTCTAACTTAATCCTTCAGATGATGGCAAGCCTTTATCTTCTGATTCTGGCAACTTGGCGCACACTTTTATGTTGAATTACACTCATAGTATATAGTTTTATCTTTGACGGTAAAATGTTTTATTCATTCAATCGTCGTGCATTAACTTCCTTCTGTAATTCTGGCAGTATATTGTATACAAGGGTTAATAGTATAGTTAATTTCAGAAAGTTAATATGGGTAAATTTCAAACACTCTCTGTTCGTATGAATGAGACACAAGTAAGGGCATAATTACCATTACTGGTGTTTAGATGTCATAATAGAGGTCAGGGACAATGTTCTGTGATAATACGGAGTATGGAAGTGTGAGAGTTTCTATGAGTTGGTGACTCCTCATAATCAGTATTAATTCATGGTATGCCTTTTTTTATGGACTAGGAATGTAACCAAGGTCCTTATTTTTCTTTTTCTTGGTATTCTCAGCACAGGGCTTGGCATATAATAGGTGGTTATTAAATACTTGATAACTAAATGAGTGATGCTTTTTTTATGAGAGAGAATAAATGTTTTTAGAAGAGTCAGCTTTATACCATGGTTTCAGGGAATGAATTGTGATGAAAAGTGAAGATTGCTTTTACTTGAAAGAGGCTGACAAATTTCCCAGACCCAGGATCACTTTATGCGGTGTATGATTTAAGGGTGAGTGAGCATGCCAAAGCGCTCCACTTGAGCTGAGTGATGGGGAATGAGTTGTAGAGCTGTGGTCTTAGATGGTATTTTGTGAAAAATAGTGGGAGATTTATGGCTATTAAACAACTTTGTAGCTGCCCCCTTCTTGTTTCGAAGTCTGCCAAATCTCTCCTCCTGTGGTCTGTATCGTGTTCCTTCAGTGCATCCGTGACATTCGGAAATATTCACTGGACTGCCGTTTTTCATTGAATGCACCCTTTGGAAAGGGGCTTGAATTTTACACATTTATCTGAAGACATTCGTTTTCTGTAATTGCTGAATGAAATTCTCACTTTGCAAGTCTCTTGTAGAATATACTGTATTTCATTGAATCTTTTCCATCGAGGTCATCAAGATTCTACCTTCCTTCCTGCATTATAGAAATTGCAGAGTGCAGTATATTAGTGACTATTACCTTTACTGATGTGAGTTTTAAAAGATTATTAGCAACTCTTTAGTTGTGAGAAGGAGGAAAATCAAGAAACCTTCAGTGTTCTTTGGCATATCTTCCACAGGACTTGCAAGGCTGGAATGAGTATTTTGAGCCTTGACGTGAAGAGGATACATATTTACCATTTTCAGCTTTTTTCCACTCTATGGGTCAAACTCAGTAGCTTTATAAGAAACAAAATGGTATATTTCATCATAAAAAGCCAATCAGAGATGACATTAATCCATGTTATGTAAGTACTAAAGAACTGCTATAGGATTTTTTTTCTCTCATTATGAATTTATATGAATACAGGACTGCATGGATTAGAGAAGCAATAGAAGTTTGTTTTTTTGTTTTGCTGGTTTGTTTGGTTTTTTTGAGTTGGAGACTCACTCTGTCAGCCAGGCTGGAGTGCAGTGACACACTCACGACCACCGCAGTGTTGACCAGCTGGGCTCCAGCGATCCTTCTGTCACAGCCTTCCAAGTAGCCAGAACTACAGGTGCATGCTACCATGCCAGGCTAATTTTTTATTTGTTGTAGAGACAAAGTCTCACCAAGTTGCCCCAGCTTGTCTCAAACCCACGGGCTCAGGTAATCCACTCACCTCAACCTCCCAAAGTGCTGGGATTACAGGCTGAGCCACTGAGCCCAGTCTATTTCTGGGGTTTTTTTTTTAAAGTTTCATACTTAATTTTGAGAAATTTAAAAAATGTAGAAAAGTGAAAAAAAGAATGAATACATGTAGCTACTATCCAGAATTTGTAGTTTCTAATATTTTGACATATTTGTTTCACATCTTTGTTAAAAGATAGAAAGAACTATCATATATAAAGCTGAAGCTCCCCCATCCCTGCATTCCATTAGCCCCAGATCTGTTACCCTACCCATTGGCAGAGGCAACTATTTTCATGAATTTAGTGTATATCTTTTATAATTTTTAGATATTTCCATACACATATGAGATCAAAGGACTACACATTTACATAAATAACATTATACTACATTTCTCATTTTGCAACTTGATTTTTCACTCTGTATTAAATTTTTAGACCTATTCAAATTGAGATATATAAATCAGGTTTATTGCTCTAAAATACTAAATATTATTCTACTAAATTATTATATTATACTAAAATGAATATACAGCATTTTATTTATTCATTTTTCTCATTGACAGACATTGGAGTTATTTCCAATTTCTTCTATTATAAATAATGCTGCAATAAATATTGTTTTATGTCTCAACTTGTAGTCCTGAGTTAAATTTTCCATACTGTGTATGTTCTAAATGAAATTGCTGCACCAATTTTCAATTTTATTAGATATTGTTGCATTTCTCTCCAAAGTAGTTGGACCAATGTACATTCCCACTGGCAAAGGATGAGGGTCAAACAGTTTCATTTCTCTTCATTCTCACTAGTATTTATTACTGCAAGACTTAAAAGTTTGCCAATATGATGAGTGGAAAAATCATTCATATCTTGTTTTAATTTTCATTGCCCCCGCTACTAGTAAATTTGAGCAATTTCTCTTATGTTTATTGACTGTTCAGGTTTTCTCTTCTTTGAATTTTCTGAAACTTTCTTTGTCTATTTTTTCTATTATATTTGTTATTGATTTAGCGACATCATGTATTCTGGGTGCAAATATTTTATGGTAGATGTTGCAAATATTTTCTGACAGGAGAATTTAAAAAATAAAATGTAAAATTATAATCCATTGCTGTAGGCAATTAGGAAATTTGACAAGGATTCAAAGATCTTTAAGAGTCTTTATAGTCCTGAAGATGCAGATTTATCCAAATTTCCTTATACCCATCTTAGGCATCTCTTCTTAATCCAGGTGAAATAAAACATTATTTAAATTTTTCTAGTTATGTTTATCTTATCTTATATCCAGTATGCTATGTATATTGCTTCCATTTCAAGGTGAGTTCTTTATTCTTTGGCAAATGGTGTGCAAATTTAAGATATTTTCTTGTCCATTTATTTCATATGATAACTGTTTTTCTAAATGATATTTCTAAGCCTAAGGTTCAAGGAACAAGTGTGAACATCACTGTAGAAAAGATCACACGGGCTTCATTTTGAGGAAAGTGAAGTCAAAGAGCTGGTAGTTGGAATCTTGCCTTGTAGTAATTTTCATAAACATCCAGCTGTGGAAGTTCTACCAAGAGGAAGAGATTGCAAAATTGTTCTTTCCCTTGATTATTTTCCATGACTTGAGTTTATCAATGGACACTGAGCAGAAAATAATAAGTGCTGGGCATAGAATGGTGACTGCAAAACAACTGAAGCCATGCCATTGTTGCTCTGTCTATAATTGGAAATAAAGCTAAATAGCTCTTTTACTCTTGGTTACAGAACTCTAATGTTTTGCACAGTTAGAGGTATTTGCTAAAAAGTAGCATTTATTCCAGTAATTTTAGAAAAAGCTGTCATCGAATTGTCACCAGCCCAAATTGAGATTAAAAATTCTAAGAAATATCACAATATAGCAACTTAAAACTCATATTGGATTTTTTTTAAGTGATGAGGTGGAGCAGTTTTGAAAAAGAGAGAAGCTATGGCATCTTATGGAGGAAGGATGGTAGATCTGTGGAAGGAAGATCCCCATCTCCCCACCCCATATGCCCTGTCTCAAGCATTGAATAGACATCATATTTAGGACACTGCCATTGTGTTTCATCCATCCTGTAGAGATTACAGGAGACCTTGAAGAACCTTGAATACCCAATCGAGAGACGTGTGACTATAATATATGATTTTAAATCTAATTTCTGATTTCTTCACATTCTTGCCACATCCTACAAGTCTAATGATGTAGTATGTAGCAAAAGTCTTATCTACTTTTTACAATGTTTTCTTGGTGACTGAGCTTTTATCTTTCTGAACCAATGCCTTGTTTCAAGCTTTAAGCATCATGTGAGGGGAGAACCCCCCCAAAAAACCCTGGAATTTATTTATGAAAAACTTTGTATTTATTCTTACATATTTAAACTTTAGTCACCTTCAAAGTACTCTTCTTTTGATGCAATACACCTATTGAGATGCTTTTTCTACTACTCAAAACAGTTTTTGAACTCATCAATTTTGATGCCTTTTAGTGCTTCTGGCATTTTATAATTTCACTTCTTTCACGTCAGCAAAACATTTCCCTTTGAGGACTTTTTGCATCCAGGAAAACAAAAAAAGTTTTGTTTTGGGAGGGTGGACCACAGGAGTCATGAAGTTTTTGGTCAAAAACTGCTGAACACTCAATGTGGTATGGGCAGGTGTGCTCATAAATCACCCATCATGAAGTAGGCAAACACGTTGAAAGAATCTCTTAAAAAAAAATCGCTGAAGCTGAATGCAGCCTCTCACAACAACGCTAACTGGTACACTGATGGCAATGGGTTCCTAGAACACTTACCTTATGGGGGGAAACCTGTAGGGGCCCACCCTCCAAAAGATAACTCCGCTTTTGGGGGGGGTTCCCTTATATAGTCGCCTTAGCTGCAGTAAAGAAATGCTCCTGTTTCTGTATCTACCAAGAGACAGAGCTTCCAATTTTGTTTCATTCAGAACTCTTTCTGTAAGTCTTCACTGAAAGCTGCTTAGTCAAACATCTCAAATGTCAGAAATGAAGTTTAAGGGGTTTTTCTAGCAAGTAGGTCTAATCTCCTACTTAGTTTTGATTCTTATAATATAGGTAATCTCTTTGGAGAAAAGGCCTGCTTCTAGGAGGGCAAATATATCCCATAGAATGTATTTCCTATTCCGGAAAGAAAAATGTAGCATTAATGAAATTTACTTTTTATGAAGCTTGGAAATGTTGTAAGCTTAGGATTTTGATCCTAGCAGATGTTCTTTTTTGGTTATTAAAAAAAAAAGTTGCATTTGATTTAGAAATCTCTAGTTAAGAGTTGCAACAGTAATGCTTCTTATTATAAGCAACCACATTGTGATATGTGATATACTGGTCATCAGTCCTGAGTGACAGCTGACCCCATAACTCACAAGGATGTATCATTTGAGAGAGAGAGAGTTAGCAGCCCGGGAATCCTAGACTCAATTCTATGGTTAAAGAGCTGTTTGTGTACAGTAAAAAAAGTATCATCCTAGGTACATTTTATGTCATTTTCTTTTAGGCTTTAGAATGACAAAAATTTGTTGATAACCACTGTATCCCAAATCCACATGTCAGATGGATTTCTCAGTGCTGTTGTGAAACTTAGCCAGAAGCCCCATTTCACAGCCTGACATGATTTATATCCTTCACTACGGTGAATCCTCACAGTTGAGTCTTATGTCTTCCATGCTACTCTGCCCATAGAAACCACTCCTGACTTTCCCCATCCACCCTGGGGGCAAAGCTTAGCCTTTTCACTGGTTTCCATAGAAATCTGCTCACCACCAGCCTTTACTTTGAGGGAATTATTGGGAGAAGGCCTGTGACAGAAGTCTAAGTTCACACCTACCTTGTGTCTCTCATTTCCCTCCTCCCTCTTCTTTCAGTTCAGTACAATAAACACACTGTCCCCATGTCTCAGAGCTATTCCACCTGTACTGAGGCCCTTTAAAGTTTTGGATTCTACCCTACACTTGCCAGAATATTATCACAACAAAGACAACTCTTGCTTCCTAAGAAGAACCTCGGTGAATGTTTTTTCCAAACTCAGATCCCAAGGAGACATATTGAATTAATGGAAGTGTTTGGTTTTTGGTGTTGCTTCATGTTGACCTTTGCTTTTATCACACAGGTTTCCAGTGAGGATGTTGCTGCCTCTCCAGAGCGCCACTACACACCCCTGCCTTCTGCTTCCAGGGAACTCACCAGTCATCGAGGTTGGAACTCAGTTTTTTACTACTCTCAGGGGGTGCAGGAGGGACACTTGGCTGTGCAGAGCTCTGGGCTCATTACTGCTGCCTCGGCACTTTAGAAAGAACACAGTGCTTTTTAAGTCCTTGATGAGAAAACCATACCTGTCAAACCTAGTGATTTTAACCCATATTAAACAGAATTTAGTGGCAGTCTACTGGGGAGGCCAATAAATTCGTGGTATAATATAATTTTGTGATATTTTTCTTTAAATAGATTATGGCACTTACAAATTACTAAGGAGATTGTTACCTCCAATAATAGTGATGGAGAGAAATTGGGAAACTCACTAATATTTGTAAAAATATCATTGGGAGCGTACAGTTGACGTCTGTAATTTCAAAATGAATGAATTCTGTATTACAGCTAAAAGGAATTCCAATTTGCCTGGTAATGTTGAGAGAATCCATGTGTGGTTTTTGCTGAATTCTCTGATTCTCAAAACATTAATTTGGTTTACCCAGTTTTTCCAGAAACTTCTATTGTCATCTCTAGACTATTCAGTTTCAAAAGCAAGATAGAATACTGACATAGAGTATCATTTGAAAATGCCTCATTGCTAAACTCGTTGCTTTGAACATTGTTTCTCAAGCAGAAAATTCCCCTTGTATATGTAGGGGACACTGAATAAGGAGTATTTTTGTTCTTTTTTTAATATTTATTTTTATTTTTAAAATGTGGGGTACAATTCAGGGTTAGGTATACAAATGGTCCTTATGCAGATACCCTTGTTGATGAGGTGTGCCACCCTCCTCCCCTGGCAGTTTCTCACTACTACCAATCTCTTTATTATAGTATTATGATAATTGTTTAAGGTCCATTTTTGAAGTGAGAACATGAGGTACCACTCGGTATGATAGACTCTAAATCCATCCAAGTTGCTGCAAAGTTCTTAATTTTATTCTTTTTTTTTTTGACTGCGTAGTATTCCATTGTGTATATGTACCACATTTTAAAAATCCAGTCCACTTTCAATGGGCAGCACAGTTAGTTCCATGTTTTTGCTATTGTGAATAAAGCTGCAGTAAACATGCACGTGCAGGTATCTTCTCCATAGAGTGATTTGAGTTCCTCTGGGTATATTCCCAGAAGGGGGATTGCAGGGTCATATGGAAGGTTGATTTTTAGATCTTTTAGGAATTGCTAAACTGTTTTCTACAGGGGTTGTACTAATTTACACTCCTACCAATAGTGTAGAAGTGTTTCCTTTTCCCTGATTCTCTCCATCATCTGTTGTTTTTTGAGTTACTGATGATGGCTATCCTGTCTAGAGTTAGGTGTTATCTCAGTGTGGTTTTAATTTTCATTTATTTGATGATTAGTGAGGCAGAGCATTTTTTCATGTATCTGTTGGCTGCTCTTATGTCTTCTTTTGAGAAGTGTCTATTCATATCTTTTGTCCAGTTTGTAACAGGGCTATTTGGGGTTTTTTTCCTGTCATCCCTGCAACATTGCTATATGGGTGGGTAGGAGGAAAGGCTATGGAGTTCCTCAGAAAGCAATAGAGCTGACCTTCTGAGACAATCTGGGTTCTGGGAAAACAGAACACTTGTATTCCACAGGAGATGATCAAGAGAGTAGTATAGAATTCCAGGGGTCTATGACTTACACCTATGCTGCCTGTTTGATGTCTGGGCATCAATAGAACTTTTCTACATTTAAATATACTTTGGTTTAATTTGGGTTCAGTGTGATTCCCTTCATTAAGTGTTAGTTTGGTGAAAATCAATTTTTCTCAAAAACAGGTATTATGTTTTGAGAGGCATGAACAGGTCTCTTTCACTGAATGTCCTTATGAAGGTCTTGAGCATATCCCTTTAGAGACTGTAATGGGGAATATCCCTAGACAAATAATACCACATCTAAAAAGATTAACACATTAACCCTTAAATTAGCATCACATCCATGTGTTTATTTATTGGTTTCTTGTATTTGAATAAGGTAATTTTACTTTATAGTCTATTGAATAACTTGCATAGGGACTGAAGTCTCAGAGACCTCAAGGACACTTGCAAAGTTTAGCTGGCCATGAAACTGAGATTTCACAATGGGAGGATGTGTTCAGATAAATGACACAATCATCAAGAATAGGGCAAATATCATCTGTCATGTTAACAGTAATATAAGAAATATGAGCCTTGATGATTCCAAATATAAGATAATATATTCGGAAGGTATTTTGAGTATTATTTGGAATATGGAAAAATACCTACAATAGTTTGAGTTCAAATAAGTGCACTTGGATGACATCAGAGCCTAACATCAATGGGACAAATGAAAAAAAAAATGCCATTTAAAGGGAGCCAACAACAGGCATCTCAATTTTACTGAGGAATATCCCTATGCATTTAACATTGGTTTCCTGATCAGTGCGAGGACTTGGATGTTGGAAAAAAGCAAGTTTGCATCATCAAATGATGTTCTTTGGCCTATGGTCATGAAGAGACCAATAAAGAGAGGTTCAGAGAAGTTCATTAGAGCTGGATTATCGTTGGACTAATCTATGTAGGGGAAAGGTGAGACTAGTTAGTATGTTTCAGCTTGGCATGAACGAACATGGCTTGAATCAGGTTGACTTTCCACACCAACTAATGGGGAAAGCCATTATTTGTTGGCACCAAAAATGAAACCACTTAATGTCATCTTTTAAAAAGATATGCAAGTAAAGGAAATTATTTCAAATTTTTGAACTCAGAAAATACTAAACTATTTGTCATTTAATACCTGTGTGAAAACAGCCCTCAAACATTTATGCAGAAAAGGACCTTTTATGGTGTGAAGACAAATTACATCAATTCTTTCCCAAATGAAATCCTCTGTGATGTCTGAAACTTGGTCTATAAAATCCTAACTTGAAGTTCTATTTGTAAATCCTTTTTGATTCATCCAGTTCCCAATCTCTTTTCCTTCCGCACCAACAACTACAAAAACTGGCGGGCAGTAGTTCATGTGCAAATTGCTATTTTTCTGTATATGTCATTTTCCCTTTATGTGTCCTTTTATGTAACTTCCAATGTCGAGTATGATAGTCCCAAGATTCATGTCCTAAGAACTATAGATTCCAATGCTAAGGAAGTCTGAGCCTAGAATAATGATCAGGAGACAGGGACTCAATTTTCCATCTGTAATGTGTAGTTAATCCATGCATCATAGGGACTGTAACTTTCTGCTTCCTGCATAAAACTTTTACTGATCTGAGCTATATTGTTTTTTTTTTCCCTCCTATAGTTACTGATAATATCTATTTTTATCTCCTTAGTGCAATTTTTCATATTTTTTGTTGTATGAAGGGGTCAGGTTATATATGTCTTATACTCCTTATAAAGGAAAACTCCCTGAGAAGCAATAGTAAGTCTAACTCCTCTTGTCTTTCATATCATTAACTCCTACTCATTCTTCAGGTATCAGCTTAAATATCACAGCTCCAATGGAAACTCCTCTGATCTCCCCTGCATATTTTTATTAGGTCAGTGTTTTCTATTCAGAAACTGTCTTCCTAGATAGGTCATAAGCTGTTGGGAAGAGTGGAGTTATTTGCATCTATTTGCTCACCACTGTATCTTCAGTGCCTGCATAGGACCTCCCACTTAATGAGAGCTCAATAGGTATTTGTTCAGCAAAGGATGATGGATAGAAACACAGGAGAAGAGTGAGTACCCTAGTTACCTTCGAGAGGCAACTTGATTGCATATGAGAAAGGATGCCCTTTCTAGCTAACTGTGTGGACCTCAGACCTCAGCTGTTGCTTTCAGAAACCAAAATCATTATGAATGGGAGTCATATCTATTGATTGATTAACAGAGAGCATTAGCTACAAAGCTGAACTTCTTAGATGATTATTTTAATGTTGTAGTTTTCAATTGTTGATGTTCTGTTGATAGGGAAGGGAATAGGAAGAATTGAAGCAACCGATGGAATTATTTTACTAGAAGCGAAATTCTCAAAGAAGGGGCTGGACTCTCAATAAGATACAAATTGTGGTATACACACAAATTTAGAATGGTTCACCTGAATTCTGAGCATGCTGCCTTAGGTTTGAGCATATCTTTGGAGTATGGGGACACAGGGCTATGTCAGTCATATCAACTGTTACCTAGTAGCAGTTTACATATTTTGTCCTCATTGGATGTCCATGCTATGAGAAACACTGAAATATTTGTTGGAGAAATTTCTCTTTAAGCATGTTAAGGGTACAAGTCATGCCCAGCATGCCAGGGTATAACCGCTTTTTATGTGGTAGCTGTTAGAAGTAGAATTCACAGCTGAGCAAGGTGGCTCAAGCCAGTAATCCTAGCACTTTGGGAGTCCAAGGCAAGAAGATTTCCTGAGTCCAGGGATTCGAGACCAGCCTGGGCAACTTGGTGAGACCTCATCTCTACAATATATCAAAAAATTAGCTGGTGGTGGTAGCACAAGCCTGTGTAGTTCCAGCTACTTGGAAAGCTGGGGTGAAAGGATTGCCTGAGCCCAGCAGGTTGACGCTGAGGTGGCCATGGCGACAGAATGAAACTCTGACCCAAAAAAGAAAAAAATGTTAAATTCACATTTATATAGATCATTGAGTCTTTTAGGGAAAGCACTTCTATTTAGAATGTAGACCATATTCTCAAGAAAACCCTGTAAGGTGAGGAGGACACATGTTATTCCCATTGAACAGAGGAAGACACCAGGAATTGCTGGGGGTGATGGAGACATTCAGCAATGGAGGAAAGGGGAAAACAAACTCTGTGCTCAAGTCCCAGGTCATCCCTAACAACCATTCTTCACATACGACATAGGAAGCAAATGCAAGTAGGGCTAATTGTGTCATTGTGTTGGAGGGAAGAGGAGAAAAAGTAGAGGGAGAGGCATGGCCTGGAAATGTCCACCGCCAGAGTAAACTTCCACAGCCTTTGCTAAGGATGCCAGGAGGTACAACATCCTCATTCTCACCTGCTTCTGTTAAAAAAATTGCCTGTGTCTCCCTCCCTGCCACTCTATCATTTAAAGTACAGAACAGTAAAATCAAGAACAGAGAAAGTTTAAAAACAAAAATAAATAATACTTCATATCTGTCTGGATTCAGACAAGGAAAATGGAGACACACTATGTATTCAAATTATAAAGGGTTCGAAAGTGAGGAATTCGAGGTGATGCCACCACCTGGAGTCTAAGCCACAGCACTGAGGCAGTGATTCTCAAGAGCTTGCTAGAAAGCTTTTGTAGCTCTCAGGAACACCTGGGAATCTCCTATGAACTTTCTTAATCTGCAGCATCTGTGTGGGGATTCTCAGGTTCACCTGGAAACTGTTTCAAATATTGCGATGCTCCAGGCATTGCCCTGCCCCTCCTTCTATCCAGATTTTCAGTACCTCACTTTGGCCAACTGTAACCTAGACTGATTCACTGAAGGCAATTCTGAAAAATGTAGCTTCCAGTTTCCCCACTGAGCTGCAGAGAAGACCTTAGAAGAAAGAGGGTGATGGGAATGTTAAAACAGATAATCAGGGACATCCACCATAATTCTACCTTGCCAACAGCTATCGAGTGGAGGATCCTATTCCAGTTTGTCTGCATAACATTTTGCAAAATAATTGCAAGCCCAGTAAATTTGTCCCTGAATTATTTATTTCCTCCTTATACAGTCTTGAAGACATGCCATAGTTAGCTTGCCATATTAAGCATTGGACTTGAAATGTATAAAAGAAAAAAAGCAAAAAGCTAAGAGGAAATCTGCTGTGAAACTTTCTTGGAGATGATAACCATCCTACTTTGATTACTGTTGGCAATCTTGCCATTATTTCTATTGACACAGTTGTTAGGTGCTCATCTTCCTCTCCAACCAGGGGTTTGGTCTATTTATGTTTGAAATTGATTTCTGGGACTGTCACAGAGTAATTTATACAGCAACTTATCATAATTAGTTATCGTTTGCAGTTTCCTTAATGTGAGTTGCATTTTATGCTTAGCAATTGATTTTTCTGTATATCTCCATGAAGCAGCTCAATGTGTTCCATCCAAAAAAAAAAGAAGAAGAAGAAGAAAAAGACAGAAAGAAAAATTGTGGGCGTTTTTTTATTTTTAAAAACATTTTTAGCCTGAGATATCATAAAATACATTTTCACAGAAGCCATAAATACAGGGTGTTTTGCTTTGACTCATTAAATCAGCCAAAGTGAAATGAATAAAAAGAAAATTAAATGGATGCATGTGAAGAGGTAGCCATGTAGACAAAGATGTTTGGGATAGGAAGATGTTGGCCAGGAAAACTTCATACCAACAAGCAGGATACTTTCAGGAGGGCTCAAATGGAAGCTGCTTAATGATTAAACTATTCATTACAATTTGTTTTGGGCTTATAGGATTTGGAGGTATAAGGGCAGAAAGATGTTGATACCTACATCCATCACAAAAGTCATGATGAGCATGCCATTAGCAAAAGACAGGTTAACAAGAGAAAAGCATAATACTATTTTTAAATCAAAGTTTTCTGTGACATGAGGGCCTTCAGAAATGAAGATCCAAAGCCCTGAGAAAACTGTCTATTTGGACACTTAGGTTTGAAGAAGAATGGACAGCTGTGTAGAAATGTGATTAGAGAAAGAGTATAATCTAACAATAATAGACTGAAGGGGAAACCCAGCAAGGCCTGGCTATTCAGATTCTTCTTGGCCTCTCTATGTGGCATTCTTTCCCCCTGGGTATGGGGCAGAACCTCTCTGGAAGGGTCTTCATGAGAAGGGGGAGAGTGACCTTTCTAGGCATTATGGCTTGCTTTGGTAGGAGAAGGATTCTAGTTTCTATGACCTACCTTGTGGAAGAGAAATTTTGGTTTCTATAACTCAATTCAGGGGGAGGGAACAAGAGACAAGAGAAAGAGGGGCAACAGAAGACCAAAATGACCTTGCTTCTGAGGCCTGTCCAGTATCTTTCAGTTCAAAGCACTCAGCATGCCAAGGTACCATAATTTTGCATATTGTGTTCTGAGTCCTGACAGAAGCAATATATCTCTTTTAGCCAATGTTTTTTTTTTTATATTTCTGCTATTTTTCCATGTCCACCCATAGGGAATGTGAAAGTTAAGTAGGTTTGATCATTATAAACAAAATCTACACAAAACAGTAACAAAGACTCAGGAACATAGATGCAATTATTTAGGCTAACTTAATAGCTCAGTATCAAGGAATTTTTTTGTCTACTGCCTGTTGGTTCTCATTGATCATTTTAAAAGATGGAATAAACAACCTGATAGTTCTGGTGACTTTACAAGGTAGGTCTCACCTAAGATCAGACCCTGTGACTAAGGCAGCTTGCTTATATATTGCCTTCTGTCTTCTAGAATATTTTGATTAGTCTTTCAAGAGAGCTAAGCAGCAGATGATTTCTCAAAAAAATTTGTCACTGATTCATTGAAGGTTCATGGAAGCATGACAGATCTGACTTTTCCCCATGGAAAATGAATTGAAAACTGCTGCACACATGCGTGCACGTGCGAGAGAGAGAAAGAAAGAGAGAGAGGGAGAGAGGAAAAGAAAAAACCAAACACCTCCTCCCTGGTGACAAAGACATATTTTGTTAAGGGGTCATGTCAAAAGCATAGTCTTGGTTCCTCTTTTTTAGACTTCTTGCCACCACTTTGCCCTGGCTATGTGGGGGAGGAGTGTGTTGGTTCCTTGTGCAGAACTATTATTAGCATTTTCTAATTATGTAAAATGATTTCCTCTGATGACATTTTTAACATAACCCATTACTTTAGTTTTCTTTCCTTCATAATGCTTTTATGGGCTTATAATCTTGGTGGAATTCTCAGATGTTGAAAGAAGCTAAAGTTTCCTTTATTTAGTCAAGGTGACTAGTGATTTGACAGTAGTAGTTGACAGGTTTATTTTATCTGCGTGGCAGTGGGAGTCTATTTTCAGTGTGTGCACTCTGTTCCAAAGTAAAAGGACTTTACTAAGTGCTGAATAAATTGTGCTTTCGTTTTATTCTAGACCTTACTGAAATGGTTTAAAAAAACTCTAGTCTGGGTCATCAAATTCATCTCCCTGCTACTTTGCAGGGTCAATAGCTTCCCTCTGTACGGAGCCGGGCTGGGTGGATTGAAATGGAGGGTAGTGTAGATTAAAACTTCCGCATATATATAGATAGATGTGCATGCGTGCACGCGCTGTCTGGGAGGGTGGCAGTGATGGAAGAGCCAGCCAAGTAGAATCTGAAGATAGATGAATCTGTTAGACTATTACCAAGACTGGCATGGAGTTTAGTCAGGAACTTTAAGCAACCTCCTTTAAGCATTTGAAATCCGTAGGGGTCCATTTCCTATCTTTTTTTCTTCAAGGATGATTTTTCATTTGCACTCTGTGCGATTGCTTTATTTCTATTCTTTGAGCAGAATTGTGGTATACTCATAAACACAGAAAGACTATGGATCTGGTTTTTGTTTGTTTGTTTTGTTGTTGTTCCAGAAACAAAACAAAGAGGGGAAAATGAATTTCATTTCTCCCTTGATCCCCAAACAGTAACAAACCTGAATTCTGTAAAATGAGAGACCAGAAAGACAACCCTTCTCCCAAAAGACAGTTCCAGTAAAAAATGCTGGTAAAAATATGTTCCCTCTATTTTGAAAACTGGAAGCCTAGAATGGACAGGGTAGAAGATTCTAAGTATGCTCTTGTTCTAGAGTTCTGGGCTGTTCCTTGCTCCTTTTATTACAAAGGAAGGGCTGGGACATGGTCAGTGTGACAAGGATTGCTATGAGCACAGTCATTTGAGGATTCCTCGAACATGCTTTTATTTAGTATACCAAGTGTTTGTTAGGACTTGTGGAGAATTCACATAAAGAGAGTATCATCTCTATCTTTCAGGAATTTATGATTTGATTGAGGAGATCCCCAAAATGAAATAACCAAAAAGATATTATATACTATGGAAATAAAAGTTGGTAAAAACTACAAGTGCTATAAATGTTTTGAGAAGATAGGAGTCAGTGAAAGCTAGAATAGTCAAGCATGGTTTTTTGGAGGATATTGGCCCTGAACTTTGAAGAATATGTTAAGTGGAGGGCAAAAGAAGGACATACCCAAAAGGGAAATGGGTAAAGAAGAAGCATGAGGATAAGGGCAGGTAGAACTGGGTAGAGAAAGGGACCCCATTTTGAAAAAATCAGAAAGAAGATTTCTTATGAAGGATGGGTCCCTATTAAGGCAGGCCTTTTGTAGGGAGAAAGGCTTATATTTGATTTAAAGCTGTGCTACAGGATTACTAATCTGTAAGCAATATGCGGGGAAACTGGAAAGAAGAGAGCCCGAATGGGATTGGAGGAAGTTTATTCCAGTTTTAGAAGCCTTAGATTTCCAGATACCGGGTTCTGTGTCTGTAGACTGTAATGCCTCCAAAGAGCAGGTTTCTAGCAAAGGTAATTTAGGAAACAACCTGGTAACAGATGGAGAAGACAGCTGGGGCCAGATAGATGCTGCCAGTGGAGCAGAAGTAGGGGCCATGCAATAGGAACCTTATGACCATGTGGAGTTGTTGTTTGAGGTTGCCGGTGGTTTTGGTCCCCAGGGCTCAGGCGTCGGAGAAAATGGACAGTCAGTGTTTTTCCTCCCCATATTATTCAGAATCTTTCTGATGCTGGCTTTCAAAACCAAAACATGGAGCCCAGGATAATGTTAAAATTATCCAGCATTTGATGATCAAGGCCTGGAGTGGCTGACTGGCTGGAGGCACTGAGATTAAAGGAAGGAATATGAGAAACATTTTGTAGCAAACACAATAGACTGAATGACTGATTATATTTTGGGGTAGAGAAAGACAGAGAAGCAGAAAGCTGTGAGGAAGCCAGCATGGTGTGTGGGAAACTGTGGTCTCTGCCTGTCCCCTCGCCCTCAATTCTTCCCCATCACAGGATTCTCCCCTACCACTCATGCATAAACTATAATCTGGCCTGTTAAATGCAAGACTGGTGGAGTTAATGTAGTGGAGCGTGTGGCAACAGGAACAAACATACAAAAAGCAGGCAAAGCAACCACAAAAATTTGTTCTCATTCAAGACTTTGGCTTAAAGATGAGCTACATTCTTTTAAAAACTAATAAGTGCCCAGTGTGTTTTATTTCTGAATCTTGGGCCATTGGAAGGAGACAGATTTGAAGCCAATGCATTTGGTTTAAATTGTGCTGCTGAGAGCTCTGCCCAGTACTAACTTCCCAGTCCCTGGTCTTCTAACTCATTTTGTTTCCATGTCTCTTGTAGAAAACTTTACCCTTGCCCCAGGTTTCTCTTCATGCAGTGATTTTACAACCTTTTTGGAACAAATAAACAAACATCTGGAATCATGTGGTACATTTAATTAAAAAGTTTGCGTTTGGCCAGAAATGGTAAAATCATGAAAAATGGCCTGTCGGTGAGCTCAAGAAGGCCAAAGGATGACGTTGTTGGCTGCAAATGAACTGAAATTGAGTGAGGTGAACACCTGCTCAGTGTAGCCTGCTGTCCTCCAGCTTCCTCCTTCCAGCCATTAATATTTACTGCAGTTTCTTTATCCATTCTAATGAAATTTTTTGGTTGGGGCTGGTCTGGGGAGAGGGCTGTTACTTTTCCAATAACTTTGGATTTGTTGGGATGTGTGTACTTTATAAAGGGTGTGGTATTGGACTTTTTGGGCCTTTCATTTCCCTTACTCAAATTCCATCTGCTTCAGGTCACTGCAGGGGTCTTTCTGTTTCTTCCATCAGTCAATCAACTGTGGTTTTTCTAGAGCTCCTACCATCCACATAAAGCCTGCACCAGATGTATAGGAGATAGAAAAGAAGCTGTGGACTCTGCCTTCAGGAACCCTACCATCTAACTGGTGAAGAGGTTTTACACACAGAAAGCAGAGGCCAAGCTATATGTAAGACTACAGAGAAGGGGGAGATCATTGAAGACAGAGTTAGAGGTAACCTTGGTGAGAACTGAAGGTGAGAACTGAGTTGAGGAGAACTTTCCCTTGGGTGTGAAAGAGAATTTGGGGAAGAAATCCATGGAAGAGTTCATGTCTAGTTTCTGCTCATAATGTAGGTGGGAGTGGAGGGGTGGATAACATTACAGCAGGAGTTAGATATGGTTCTACTTTTATGTTTCTGATTAGCTTCTCCTCTGAAAAGCATATCTAGAGCGAAGTTAAATATAAGTTTTGCTTGCATATTAAGAGAAGAATGTTGAGATGATCTGGCTTTCCAGAGTGTCATGCTCTGATATGTCTCCCACTTGACGATTTATACCTAGGATGAGGTTATTCTCAGAACAAAATGAGAAGTTTTTCTTTTTGCACAAAACACAAGGAAGTGGCCAGGGGTTGGAAATATTGTGAGTGCCATTTATAGGCTAGATTCAAGGAAAGGATGAATGTTGTTGAACTCAGGTATGGACTAGCACGGGAGATCGCAAAATCACTATTCCCCAAGACTTTTTACTGAAGGTTATGCTCATCTGTCTTTGAAGTAGCCTGAAGGAAGGGAGATGAAACTTACACAACTTTCAAATCCTGACTGGATTTGATCCTGGTTCTTTGTGTATTTCAGCTTTTTCATAAAATGAAATCACAGTTTCACCTAGACCCCTCTGGACTTCAGTAAGCACAGAGAGATATAAGCTGATGCTGGAACACCACTCCAGTGTTGTCAGAGGAGTTCTTAGTTCTCAGCTCTTTATTATTCTTGTGCATCTGTTTCCTTAAATACTCTCTGCAGAAACATTAGCATAAAAATAAAAGAGTACAGTGACTCAGAATTTTCCATTTGTAGCTTCCTTAGTCTGTGGGGTCAAAGTTCTGTCCTCAGGGATGCTAATGCAAACTCTGTGTGCTGTTCCAGGGCAAATGTTTCTCAGCTAAATGACAAGAGGGGGTGGGGAGCCAGGAAGATAATGCAATGCTAATTCCCAAACACAGACTGCCCAAAGGTCCCAATTTAAATTGCTGTTCACTCCCTCAGCTCTATCCCTACCCTCCCCCAAAGGAAAAAATATATATATCCTGTGTTGTTAGGACAGACATCTGCATGAGAGCAATAAAATAGTCTTCTCCCTTGTGGATTAGCTCTTTATTCCTTTACTTATCTTGCTATACCTCATCAGTTTCTCCTAAATCAGGGAGAGTCAAAGAGGATAAGATGCAGTCCCTTCTTTTGTTTTTGATTAAGAAAACCCACACAACCATCTTCTTCCACAGATTTTCTTTTCTCAAGAGAGAGCTTTCCTTCTTATTTCTAATTTCTCCCTTTTTTCATCTTCTCTCTTGGGATCCCTCTGGAAATTTTACTTCTTACAGTGTTCAAATCAAACAATCAAGGTCCCATGGACAGCAGGTTAGGTAGGGCAGGGAATGCTGGCATCTGTGGGTGATTATAAAGCATAAGGGGAACTGAAATAGCATAATGAATATATAGTCCATAGCCTCCTTTCTTCTGCCAAATCCCTAGAAATGTATCAGCTCATTCAAGAGAGATCTACTGAGTATGTACTATGTGTCAATCCCGATTCAACAGATTAGGAATAGAGCTTTGTACAAAGCAAAGATACATTTGTGCCTTTAAATAGCTTATATTCTAGTGAAAGAGAAGATCCAGAAGTAAGATTAAGATTAAAGCACCATATAGTAGTATGTTATATAAGTACAGTAAGTCACCTACATATGGACAAGTTCCATTCCAAGAATGTGTTTATAAGTCCAATTGGTCTGTCAAGTCCAATAAAGTTAGTCTAGGTACCCAACTAACACAATCAGCTGTGTAGTACTGTATAGTAATAGGTTTATAATGCTTTGCACACAAATAATACGTGAGAAACAAACTCACAAAATAAAATGTTTTTAATCTTACAGTATAGTATGTGTGTTTGTATCTTTGAAAGTTTACCACCCATTCTGTTCAACATAGTATTTGAAATCCTAGCTAGAGGAATCAGGCAAGAGAAGGAAATCAGGGGTATCCAAATAGGAAAAGAGGAAGTTAAATCTCTTTATAGACGATATGATCCTCGACCTTGAAAACCCAAAGGAATCTGTCAAAAACCACCTAGCACTGATAAATGACTTTGGCAAAGTCTCAGGGCACAAAATCAACATTCAAAAGACAGTTGTCTTTTTATATACCAACAACAAACAGGCAGAGACCCAAATAAAAAGCACAATCTCATTCACAATAGTCACAAACAAAAGTAATACCTTGGCATCATCCTAACTAGAGAAGTGAAAGACCTTTACAATGAAAACTACAAAACACTGCTCAAAGAAATCAAGGAAGACACAAACAAATAGAAAAATATTCCATGCTCATAGATTGGAAAAAATCAATATTGCTAAGATGACCATCCTACCCAAGGTGATCCACAGATTCAATGCAATACCCATTAAATTATGAACATCATTCTTCTCAGAACTGGAAATGACAATACAGAAATTCACATGGAAGCAAAGAAAGACCACAAATAGCCAAAACAATCCTCAACAAAAGAAACAAAGTGGGAGGTATCAAACTTCCAGGCTTTGAACTTTATTATATGGTTACAATAATCAAAACAACCTGATATTGGTGCAAGAACAGGTACATTTACCAATGGAACAGGATAGAGATTCCAGAAGCAAAACCTTGATTTTTCAACCACCTCATCTTCAACAAAGGCTCCACCAACAATTACTGAGGAGAGGAGAACCTATTCAGTAAACGGTGCTGGGGAAATTGGCTGACTACATGCAGAAGATTGAAACAGGACCCCTACCTATGACCATACACAAAAATCAACTCTAAATGGATCAAAGACCTAAACATAAAGCCTCAAACTATAAGAATCTTAGAAAATACAGGAGATACCCTTATGCACATTGGAATAAGCAACTAATTCCTGATCAAAACCCCAAATGCCCATGCCATAAAAGATAAGATAGACAAATGGGATCTCATCAAACTGAAAAGCTTTTGCCAACCAAAAGAAACCATCAAGAGAGTGGGAAGACAACTCACAGGATGGGAAAAAAATATTTGCCAACTGTATATCTGACAAGGGCTTAACATCCAGGACCTATAAGGAACTCAAATGTGCCGAAAAGAAAAAAACAAACAGCCCAATAAAAAGTAGGCAAAAGACACGAATAAACACTTCTTAAAAGAAGACATACGAACAGCCTACAGATACATGAAAAAAATGCTCAACTTCACTAATCATCAGAGAAATGCAAATCGAAATCAGACTGAGTTACCACCTAACACCAGTAAGAGTGGCCATCATCAATAAATCAAAAATCAACAGATGCTGGCATGGGTACAGAGAAAAGGGAATGCTTCACTGTTGGTGAGAGTGCAAACTAGTCCAATCTCTATGGAAAATAGTGTGGCAATTTTTAAAATAACTCAAAATTGACCTTCCATATGACTCAGCAATCCCCCTCCTGGGACTATACCTGGAGGAACACAAACCGTTCTACAAAAAAGACACCTGCACATGCATGTTCATTGCCACACTGTTCACAATAGCAAAATCATGGACTCAACCTTGCTGCCTATGAAAAGTGGACTGACTAAAGAAAATGTGGTACATATGCATAACGGAATATTATGCAGCCATAAAGAAAGACAAAATTATGGACTTTGCAGCAACTTGGATGGACTTAGAGTCCATCATACTCACTGATCTATCACAGAAACTACACGAATACCACATGTTCTTACATTAATGGATCCTGTACATTTATCACAATACTAGAAGAAAGGGATCAGCAGTAGTGGGACACTGCCAGAGGAGGGAGAGAGGGGAGGATATGTAACCTCACTAAGGATACTAGATCCTAAGCCAGGTGACGTGAGCTCCAGATGGCGGCCCAAATTTCACCTGCTTGTAAACACTCTTGTACCTAATCCTGACTTGTACCCCACACCTTTATAATAAAAGTAAAAAAAAATAAAGTTTGCGACTTTAAGGTTTGTATGTGAGGAACTTACTGTACTAAGATGAAATCAAAAGCAGGCAAAGGGCATGAGGGAGTGTGTGTTGGTAATTTGCAATCTGATAGTCAGAGAAGTCACCACTGAGAAGGAGATGCTGGAGTCATGACCAAATGAAGGTAAGAAATGGATCCCTGAGAATATGAGAGATAAGTGATCCAGGCAGAAGAAAGAGCACTCATAAGGCCTTGAGGTAGGAGCACTCCTGGGTCACATGAAGTACAACCAAGAGGCCAGTGTGGCTGGGGTGAGTATTCTAGAAGGAGAGTGGTAGAAATGCCAGAACAGTAGACCATTGTTAAATGTTAAACTTAGGCACATTAAAATTTTAAAGAGTTTATTTTAGTAGATAGCGATTCATGAATTGGGCAGCACCAGACCACAAACGGTCCAGGGATTGGTCCAGGAGGTTGTGAAGGTGCTTGTGGAAGCAAGACAAAGAAAGTATTTGGTTAAAGTAGAGAGTTCCTGGTTAGGGGTTAATTAGTGGTTTCTGATTAGTTAAGCTTAAGTTTCATTTTACTGTTCACACTGACTTAGATTTTCGTTTGCTTATGTAGGAACCCAAGGTGTGTGAGCTTTCTTAGCCTAATGGTATACCAACAGATTATTTTGACACCATTGATTGTAAGTAAGACAAGAAACCATTTCAAAGCTTAGTAGAAGTGGTAGAAATGGTCTTTTCCCTATTGAAAATAACATCCACCTCCAAACTAATAACTAACTGGAAAAGTCAGAAAAGGTACTGTTGTTTGTCATGCAAGATGTATAAAATGATAGAACTGAAGAGGTTAATCACAGCCCAAACTAAATGTAACAGAGTTTCAAAATGCAGAACCAAGGCCAGGTGGGATGGCACATTGCTGTAGACTCAGCTACTTACAAGGCAAGGCAGAACTGCTTGAGCACAGGAGTTTGAGGCTATAGTATGCTATAATTGTACCTGTGAATAGCCACTGCATTATAGCCTGGGCAGCATAGTGAGACCCCTTCTTTAAAATAAGTAAAAGTAAAATACATACATACATACATAATACATACATACAATGTAGAGCTAGCTTCAGGAGTTCTTTAAACACAGGGAAAGCTACCAAAAACTTCATAGCAGGTATTATTCAGGCCTCCTCAGTGTATACAGCCACATGGGCCAACTCATCTGTATACCTGTCCCCATTCTTAGTTCAGGTATCAAGCAACAGAGCTATCACTAAGTCAGAGCAGTATATATGAGTAATTAAATCAGTAAAATAAGATGGCAAGAGTTGGTACAAATGTAAAATTATAATACATGGGAATGGGCTAAATAAAATACAGAACACTCCCAGATTTGGTAAAACAAGGAAATGTCAAATAAAATGCTTTTTAAAGAGATACATGTAATAAAATGACATAGGAAGCTTAAAAATACAGGGATTAAAGGGAAAAACACTAGATACATGCTAAAAACAAAATCCAGGAATAGCAATATTGATATCAGAGTAAGACTCAAGATGATTATGGAAATGACGAAGATGGATATTTTATATAATTGACAAGATATGTTGGGAAGCCATAATCAGCATGAATCTTAATGCATCCAACAACATGGCTTTGAAATTCATAAAGCAGAAACTTCTAGAAACACAAGTAAAAAACTGACAAAATGACAATCACAGATAAAGACTTTAGCACATGTCCTACAGAAAATGACAGTTAGGTGAACAGAAATTTCACAGCATATATATTTTGTTAAATAGAAAACAGAATGATGTTTTAAAAAAATATGTAAACTAGGCTGGGCATGGTGACTCAAGCCTGTAATCCCAGCACTTTAGGAGGCAGAGGCTAGAGGATTGCCTGAGACCAGGGGTTCAAGGCTAGCCTGGGCAACTTGGTGAGACCTCATCTTTACAATAAATCAAAAAATTTGCTGGGCATGGTGGTGCACACTTGTAGTTCCTGCTAACTGGAAGGCTGAAGTAGAAGGATTGCCTGAGGCCAGCAGGTCAAGGCTGTAGTGGCTGTGAGCGTGCCACTGCACTTCAGCCTGAGTGACATAGTGAGACTCTGACTAAAAAAAAAAAAGAAGGAAAAAAAGAAACAATCATAAAAGCTATCCACAAATTGGGCCATAAAGAAAAGCATATCATGCCCAGTTCAAATTAACTGATCATAACTAAATAAAATTAGAAATTAGATTCAAAAAGGAAGATCTCCTTCCTCCACCTTTCAACAGGGAAAAAGAAAAACACTACAGAATAAGAAATAAATGAAACTTTGGATTTATGGTGAAATAATATACATTATTCTTTAAAAGTAAATGAGAGTGATAGTACTGTAGTATGTTAAAAATTGTGAGTTGTAGCCAAACAATGTAATTAAAGATCTTTCCTCTTAAAAACATGAACTGTGAAACAAGGAATTAAAAAATAAATAAATGAACTGTGCTTTTCTATATCCTAATTAAAAACACCAAACCCAATCATATATGAAAGGATGTAATCAAAAAGAAATAATGTGTAATATACCTTATCAATAATACCAACAGATACTTTTTTTAAAAAGTTAGAAAAAAATAGAGGTAGATACATAGCATTTGGAATAAGGAGAATTAAAACCACTATAGAATTTTGTGTTAATAAATTTGAAAATCTAAGTAAAACAAGCAATTTTAAGGCAATTATAGTTACCAACATTGTCTCAAGGAGAAATATAAGCCCAGATAGTGAAAAAATAAGACTATAAAAGAAACTGGCCTGTAGTTCGGCCACTTAGAAGGCTGAGGCAGAAGGATCGATGCTGGGGTGGCCATGAGTATGCCACTGCACTCCAGCCTGGGCAACAGAATGAGACTCCAAGTCAAAAAAATAAAAATAAAAAAGAATCTGAAAGAAAGAAGAAAAACATCCCATTTTTTACCATTTATCCCAGAATATAATCATAGCCCACACTTTATAAAAGATGGAAAACTATTTAATCTCACTAGGAATTTATAACTTACCTTAAAAAATGAGAAAACACATGAAAATGAAAGTGTTGGTTAGTCTCTTTCTTAAATGTGAATGAAAGAGCAATTAACAGCAAAATTTAGTAATATATTTTTTTAGCCGGGTGTGGTAGCATGCGCCTGTTGTTCCGGTCACTCGGAAGGCTGAGGTGGAAGGATCGCTGGAGCCCAGCCTGTGAGCATGCCACTGCACTCCAGCCTGGGCAATGGAGTGAGACTCCAACTAAAAAATAAAAAAGATTTAGGAATATATTTTAAAATATAGTACCTCATGGCTAAGTAGGGTTTATCTCAAAATTGAAAGGATAGGTTACTATTAGAATTTATCAATAAATTTGTCATATTGCCATATTAAGAAGAAAAAGAGATTATATGTGATGATCATGTTACTAGGTGCAAAAAGAACGAGGGAAAGGATGAAATCTACTAAACAATCATTTCTGCTAGAATCTCTTAACAAACAAGAAATTGAAGGAAACTTCCCTAACTTAGTAAAGAATCTCTACCAGAAACCTACAATAACCTGCATACTAGAGAAAGAAAGATTTTTTAAATTCCCATTAAAGTCCCAGGACAGACAAGAAAGGACTATTCTACATTCCGCTAGAGGTACTAGCCAAAGCAATAAGATATACAACAACAACAACAACAAAGAAAGCAATAAAGATCGAGGGTAAATAAAACATTATTTGCAGTCAATATTATCACTAAAATCAGAGGTCAGCAAACTTTTTTTTGTAAAAAACTAGTTAGTAAATATTTTAGGCTTTTGGGGTCAGATATCAGTCACAATTACTCAATTCTGCCCTTATAACATGATAGAACTAGGACCCATCATATATTAATAGGAAAAAAATGTATATGCATGCATAATTCACCTACTTAAAAGAATTTCAGACTGGATTATAAAGCTGTAGTTCCAGCCACTTGGAAGGCTGAGGTGGAAGAATTAGCAGGTCAGCACCCAATTCTTTATTCTTTTATTTTTTGAGTTGGAGTCTCACTCTGTCGCCCAGACTGGAGTGCAGTGGCCGCTCCCGGCCACCGCAGCCTCCACCCGCTGGGCTCTGGTGATCCTTCCGCCTCAGCCTTCTGAGTAGCCGGAATTACAGGCGCGCGCTACCACGCCTGGCTAATTTTTTGATTTATTGTAGAGATGAGGTCTCGCTGCCCAGGCGGGTCTCGAACCCGCGGGCTCAGGCAATCCGCTCACCTCAGCCTCCTAAAGGCGCGGGATTACAGGCTGAGCCACCGAGCCCGGCTAGCACCCAATTCTTGGTGTTATACAAGAGAAAGAGAAACAAATTGACTCAGAAAAGTTGCAATTAAAAAAATGAATGAATGCAAACAAAAAGCAAGCAGGGGTTATAGTCCGTGCAGTATATCACATGGTAGAATTCAAGCAGAAGAACAGAACAGAAAATGAGACAAAGAAAGGTACTTTGCAGTGCTGAAGGGTAAAGTTCATATTAGTTATAACAGTTATGAATATCCATGTAACAAAATAAAATGCCAATACTCAGTGATAAAGAAATCATAGGCTGTGAAAGGAGAAATAGAAAATGATACTAGTCATAGGAGACTGTACTTCATCTGTCTCATTTACTGACAGATCAAGTGGGTAAAAAGGATATAAAAGACCTAAGTAGCAATATTATTATTATTTTATTTATTTATTTATTTTGAGTTGGAGTCTCACTCTGTCGCCCAGACTGGAGTGCAGTGGCCGCTCCCGGCCACCGCAGCCTCGACCTGCTGGGCTCCGGCCATCCTTCCGCCTCAGCCTTCCGAGTAGGCAGAATTACAGGCGCGCGCTACCACGCCCGGCTAATTTGTTTGATTTATTGTAGAGATGAGTTCTCGCCTGCCCAGGTGGGTCTCGAACCCACGGGCTCAGGCAATCCACTCACCTCAGCCTCCCAAAGGCACGGGATTACAGGCTGAGCCACCGAACCCGGCTATTATTATTATTTGAGTAGAGGTCTCACTCTGTTTCCCATACTGAAGTGCAGTGGTATGATCACAATAACCCGGCTCATGGCAGCCTTGACCCCTGGGCTCAGGCTATCTTCTGCCTCAGCCTCCTGGGTAGCTGGGTACAGGTACATGCCACCATGCCCAGCTAACCTTTTGATTTTTTTTTTTTGTAGAGATGAGATTTTGCTATGTTACCCAGGCTGGTCTCTAACTCCTGGGTTCAAGCAATCTACCTGCCTTAGCCTCCCAAAGTGTTGGAATTACAGGCATGAGCCACTGTGCCTGGCAAAAAATTAAGGCAGGTTTGATTAAAGTATATTAAACTCTGTATCTTAACAATATTGGATATACTTCTTTTCAAATAAACATAAACACTAATTGTTACTCCAGTTACAGTGGCTGTGTAACAAATTACCCTCAAATCTAATGTAATGAGGGAATGATTTATTAAGTTCACAGATTCTGTGGGTCAGGAATTTCAAGAGAAGTTAGTAGGAATGACTTATCTCTGTAGTATCTGGAGCCTCAATAGAAAACTTGAAGTCTGGAAGTTAGAATTATCTGAAAGTATATTTGTTGGTTGATGCTGGCTGTTGACTTGGGGTCCGACTTCCTCTCCATGTGGGCCTCTGCATGTGGTTTCCTTTGTAGGTTAGTTTGGGCTTCTTCATAGTGCCGTATCACAGTTCCAAGGGCAAGAGTTTCAAGAGAGTAGAAGAGTCAGGCAGAAGTCTTATCATCGTTTATGACTTATGTCTCAGAAGTCATACAGCATTACTTTAGCTACATTTTGTTCAAAACGGTAGTCACAAAAGTTCTGTCCAGAAGGGCAAATAGATTCTGCCTCTTGATGGGTAGTGGCAAGGTTCTGGAAGAGCTTGTGGGACGAGAAATATTGCTCTAATCAATTTTAACAAATATACTTTTCTCCAATAATATACTGGGTCACAAACAAAATTTCAGTAAATTTCAATAGATATAGATCATGCAAAAACTCTCAGGTCACAATGTAATACAACCAGAAATAACAAAATCAGATTCCAAAAAGTCCTTACACCAAGAAATGCTCTAGTATTCTTAAATGTCAAGTCAATGGTAACATACAAGCCAAAACTGTAGAACAGCTAGAGAAATATGATAATGAAACTATTACCCATCAGAACCTATAGATAGATCTAAGATAATTATTAGAGGAAAGCAGATAGCCCTAAGTACATATATTCATTTGAAAAAATAAGTAAAAAATATAAAAGATATATTAAGCATCTGATTAAAAAAAAATCAGGTATATAAACCAAAGTAGTATTGAAGGAAGGAAATTCTAAAGCTAAAAATAGACAATAATAAGTCCAAAAACAAAAGAATAAATAAAACAATCAAAAACTAATTTTTTTAAAAAACTAAATCACTATTCTAATTAAAGTAAAAGATACAAGTATGCAAATTAAGAAAAATGAAAAGCCACAGAAACAAGATAAAACAAAATAAATCCTGAGAACCAACTCTTCAATCCTGTGCAAGTATCTCAAAATCTAGATTGATTGAATAATTTTCTAGGAATATCTGATTTCCCAAAACTGACTCCAGAAGACACAGAAAATTGAAATAGAATGATTTGCACAGGTAAACTAAAGTTAATAAAGTTATCACTTTCCCCACAAAAGTACCAAGTCCAAGTGGTTTTACAGGGAAATTTTACCAAGCACCAAGAGACTAGATATTCAGTAGTATTCTGTTAAATGTTTAACAACTGGATCTTGGGAAGGGGTGGGAAAGGGAAGAAGAAAGTCCTGATTGTTAGAAGTGGTTTTTTTTGAGTTGGAGTCTCACTCCGTGGCCCAGGCTAGAGTGCAGTGGCACGCTCATGGCCTCCCCAGTGTCGACTTGCTGGGCTCCAGCCATCCTTCCGCCTCAGCCTTCAAATAGCCAGAACTACAGGCACATGCTACCACATCTGGCTAATTATTTTTTATTTTTTATTTTTTATTGTAGAGACAGGGTCCTGCCAAGTTGCCCGAGTTGTTCTCAAACCTGCGGGCTCAGCCAATCCTTTCACCTTGGCCTCCCCAAGTGCTGGGATTACAGTCTGAGCCTAAGTCCGACCTTTTTTAAATTTAATTTTATGTTTTTAGCAAAAATACTTCCATCACGACTGATTCTAAGCTACCTATGTGACACCACTTAAAGTAGAGAAGGGAATACGAATAGGCCTTCTGAGTCAGTGCAAGCTAACCCTTGACTACTATGGAGCAGATCTCAATGCTATTTAAATTGACCCAGAACACAGATAAAGAAGTACATTCATTTTTTTTAATGAAGTACATAAGACCTCTATAGAAAAATTGATAAGGATTACAGAGAAAATAACTACATACTTATCTCAATTATAATTATAAGTACAACAATCCTTATTCAAATAAGTATAAACAGAGTCCAGGAGCACAAACAGCAGAGTAACATATTGTGACCAAGTATGATTTATTCCAGGTATGCAATGAAATTGTACTGTTGGGATACCCATTTATTTATTTATCCTTTTTAGTAGATCTAAGAATTAAGACCATAATTCCATAGTTGCTAAATCCTTTGACCAAAATTTCAATAACCATTCTTGATAAATGGATGTATATTTTCTTAATATGATAAGACATGTCTAGCTCAGTCCAAAAGCTAACATCAAACATAAAGATATTCCTGTGCAAGTAAGGACAAAACAAGATATCTGTTACTTCTACTGTTATCTAATTACCGCTATTACTTAATAATACTATTCTAATATTTACTATATTTACTAGAAATACTAGCAAATGCACATAGCAGAAAAAGATTACAGGCATGAAATGGAAAGCATATGACAAAACTCTTATGTTTACAGATTATTTAAATTGACACTTGGGAACTCAAGAGAACCAACTATAAAATTAACAAAATAATTCAGTGAGAAAGTAAGATATAAAGTCAATATGCAAAAATCACTAGTCTTTTTATATTAAAGTAAAAGCCTATTAGAAAGTATTTTGGATGAAAGACCCCCATTTAAAAAATCAACATAAAAGATAATATATTGGGAATACTATCATAAAAAATTTGCAAAAATATATGATATCTTCATGAAAAAAACTTAAAAAACTTCTAGAAGGAAACACACAAGAAAACTTGGCAATATGAACAGTCATACTATTTTCTTTTATAGGAAAACTCAAGATCATAAATATCTCAGTGACCTCTTTGTAATTTATAAATTCACTATGAAATCACATAACAAAGTTTTTTTTGTCCTTTTAATTCAAAAACTGAATCTAAAGTTCATGGGGAAAATAAGCAAAAATAATAGATGAAATTCTTCTGAAAAAGAATTATCATGAGAAAAAATAGAGCTTACTGGATATCAAGTATATTATACAGCTTCAATAATTAAAACAATGTGGTACTGGCACAAAAACACCAGACTATTGGAATAGAATAGGAAGTCAGAACTAGACTCAATTACATGTGGGAATTTCATATATGATAAAGTAAAATTGTACTTAAACAGGTATGGAAAAATGGATTATATTCAAGATGTATGTATTTTGGGGGGAAATGGGTAGGTAGGTATTTGGAAAAAAATGTGGATACGTACCCTACACTTTACAGCAGGATAGATTGCAAATTGATTAAAATTTTAAATGGAAAAGAAAAACCATAAAAGTGCTAAGAAAGCATGAGATAACTTATAATTCAGAAGTCCTGATATTAAAAAAATTGACAAATTTGACTTTATTAGAAATATTCTTAACTTTATTTTAAAAAATAAAAACTTTTACCCAGAAAAATAAAACATTTTGCTAAGTCAACAGATGAACAGTGAACTTTAAAATTTAGAAATTATATTACAATGAACTAGGCATAGGAGGATACCAGGATAGGAAAGAGACTGTTCACTATAAATGTGAATATATAATATCCCCAATATATTATCTTTTATGCTGATTTTTTAAATGGGGGTCTTTCAATTACATATATTTCTAATATATGAAGAGTTCCTAGAAGTCTATAATACAGTGATTAATAACCCAGAATAAAAATAGATCAGAAATTGCACTCCTAGAAACACTTTCTTGTGTGCAAATACACACACACACACACACACACACACACACACACACACACATATGCAATAATATTTCTTGTAGAGTACATGTACACTAGCTAAATCCTGAAAGTTTTTATCAGTAGTAATACATGAGTCAAAGTTTAGAATATTTAAATTTTTTTTTTTTTTTTTTTTTTTTTTTTTTGAGTTGGAGTCTCACTCTGTCACCCAGTCTGGAATATAGTGGCATGTTCACAGCAACTGCAGCCTCGATGAGCTGGGCTCAGGTGATCCTTCCACCTCAGTCTTCCAAGTAGATGGAACCACAGGCGTGCACTACCACACTTGGTTAATTTTTTTGATTCATTGTAGAGATGATGTCTTGCTAAGTTGCCCAGGCTGGTCTCAGACCCCTGGGCTCAGGCAACCTTTTGCCTCAGCCTTCCAAAGTACTGGAATTGCCTGGCCCATATTTTAATATTAATTAATTATTTGTAAATTGAAAAATGGTTAAATTATGGTGCATCCAATCTCTGGGATATTGTATATCTCTGTCAAAAGAGGGAAGAAGTTCTCTACATACTTATTTGAGAGTCTATACTGTATGGATTGTTAAGGGAATAAACAAAGTATAGAACAGTATGATAGTGTATTGCTACTTATGCATAAAATGTGGAATGATAAGAATCTATATTTATGAAAACAACCCTGAAAGATGCTTGATAGTGGTGACTGTCTATGGATGGGGAGAACTAGGCATAGGAGGATACCAGGATAGGAAAGAGACTGTTCACTATAAATGTGAATTTACTTTAAAACTTTGGGCCATGTTCAAAAACAAACGAATTGAATTTTAAAAGACTGAAATAAAATTCACATGGCCAATAACGTATCAATTACACTTGTCCAAAGGAAGGACATGGAACAATATTCTTTGTAGTATTTTTCTAGTAAAAAAATACAGAAATAAGCCGGGCTCGGTGGCTCAGCCTGTAATCCCGCGCCTTGAGAGGCTGAGGTGAGTGAATTGCCTGAGCCTGCAGGGCAACTTGGTGAGACCTCATCTCTACAACAAATCAAAAAAAAAATTAGCCAGGTGTGGTAGCATGTGCCTGTAGTTCCAGCTACTTGGAAGGCTGAGGTGGAAGGATCGCTGGTGCCCAGCAGGTCAAGGCTGCAGTGGCCGGGAGTGGCCACTGCACTCTAGTCTGGGCAACAGAGTGAGACTCCAACTCAAAAAAAAAAAGAAAAAAGAAAAAATACAGAAATATATATGTCTATTAGGAATACAGAAATATATATGTCTATTAGGAAAGAAATGATTGAAGTATGGTAAGTTTATGACACTGAACGCTATGCAGTAGTTTATTTTATTTTTTTAAAGGTTAAGGTAAAGAAGATATTAACACAGAAAGATCTCCAAGACATATTTTTAAGCAAAAAAAAATTTAATAGCAAAAGATTTATATACTGTAACAGAATTTATGTATGTAAGAATACAATGCTACATATACACATTTATGTGTTTGAAAGTACAGAATTATACACAAATGCACATACAAGTCTATAAACATGCAAAAATTGTTCTGAAAGGATAGACAAAACCCTAACAACAGTTGCTTTGGAGAAAGACCTGGATTGGAGTGGGAAAGAGTAGAATAGGGAGAAAAAGGACTTCAGATTTTTCTTAGTATTAGAATTATTTTTTAAATATGCTAATATTTGACTCACACACTATACTACTAAAATTTTCAAGAAGGTGATAGCTTTAGGTGATTTATCATTGTTTTGGAGGCTTTGCAAATTTGCTTCCCGAAGGCCAAGTGATAAAGAAATTGTTTCTGTGAAAGCATCCCTTTTCTTTTTCAAGTTTAAATATTCCAATGTTGAGAAACCACAGTATATTATCTATATTCTGTCACTGTTGAGGAATGGGGTGACATGAATCAAACATTCTGGTAAATAAAGAAATACAGAGAAAAATGTAGAGATACATGCGTATATAGAATGGCTTCTGATTTACTGAGAATGGCGAGGAAGACATCAGCATTAATAATAGCTCCTATTTATTGAGTGAATTCTTTAGAGTCAGGCACCATGCTGTTATCTTACACGTGTTTGTGATCTCATTTAATCCTGAAAACATCTTGTAAAGGTAGATGTTATCCCCATTTTATATATGAGGAAATTGAAGCTTAGAAAGATATTCTGTGGTTTACCCAAGGTCCCAGTACTAATAAGTGTCTTTTTTGAGATTCAAAACCACGTCTCTAACACTGAAGCCTGTGTTGTTTCCTCTGTTCCCTACTGTCTCTCTAATGAAATATACTTAACAATATAGCTACACTGAATGTATTTTAATCTGTTTCTTGATTATTCAGGAAAGCACTTCTGGCTTTTGCAGTGTTTTAAAAATCCTGTTATGAGCATCAATTATCAAAGTACTAGTGGAGCATGGAAATGATGGTTAATTGGAGATATCCAGTTGAAAGAAAGCTACTGAGTAATAGTGCATTGACAGAATTTAGTGCTTTTCTTACAGATAAATAAAGGTATAACAAAATCATTGGTGTGGTTTTTGTATAGTGCTTTTATTCATTGATCTGCATATTCTGAAGTCCTTTATCTCCATATACTGATTCTAAATCAGTCCTTTTATGGTAATACCTTGTATCTCTATTTGTAGTACTAAAAATATTGCTTAGATACACAATGTAGTTCTCCCCCCCCACACACACACTGGAATCTCTTAGTGAAGGGTCTTATCTCTGTAACCTAAATTCGCATGAGCAGAATTTAGGTATACTACACTGATGGCTTCATAGACGACCCCTTTGGTTATAGATTATAAATGCCATTTAGAGAAAGCACAAGATGGCTCCTGAGTGTCTAGTAAACTTCAACAACCACCTGAGAGATACCTCCGTGTGACTGCATAAAATGGAAATAAAGAATGGCAAATAACCCATTGACTATGCACTTTCTCACCCGCTGAGAGCAAAACGCAATCCAATGCAATTTTAGTACTTACATGCCTCTGGGGAAAATAGACCCCTAAAAATCATGGAGTGCAGCACTGGAAAAATTCCTTAAATTTGTGCTATGCTTGATGTTATAAAACCCAAACAACCTTAGACGTTCTCTTTGAGTAAAATGGATTGATAATTTTGTTTTGTTATATTATCCACCAAGCATAATGATAATGGGTCACATGCAATTTAGGAAAAAATTAAGTCTAATAAGAAAAACCTCTAATAAATACTAACAGCATCTTATTGGTATTATCGTTGGTCTAACCCTTTTATTAACTTTTTTTACATATTAAATGATCTGTAATATGTTGAAAATGAAGAGGACAGTAAAAATTAAAACAGGCATACTAATAATATATGCATTATACAAATGTTTGCATGCTTCTTTCCTCGGGCAAGTACTAGGATGCATGGTACATATAGGGAGTGGTGCTGGATATAGCAGGAGACTTCTGCTTTTAGAGATGCTGAACAGTAAAGATGCTCAGTGTAGGGAATAGATCCCATCATTAACTAGGATTGCAACCAATTCAATGAAAAACACATTTTGAAAATCAGAACACAGTCCTGAGAAAAGTATACGCTTATCCCCTCAAATCAGGCTACTTCTGGGCCACAGGAGGAGGAGGGTGAACAAGCTTAAGGAAGTTCTGATACCTAATAAAAGTATTGGGGGGAATCCTGTGCAGTGTTAGCTATCCGTCAGGGACAATGTGCTAGGATGGGATAGAGCTAGAAGGATGTATTCAGGAAGCTGCCATTATTAGAGGTGTGCTTCTCAAGAATTTCCTAGAGAACACTCATATAGGAAAAGAGCTTAAGCTCCTGTTTCTAGGGATTCTGATTTGGTGGTCCTTAGGTGACACTCTGGCATCTGTTATTTTTAATGAGCTCTTATAGTGACTCCTCTGCACACAAAAATTTGAAGACCACTGCATTAAATGGTATTGACAAGAGATCTATTTTTCCTGGTCCTCTTGGCCATGAGATTTAGGAGAAGTGATTATTTCTAAACATTATTGAATAGTGGCAGCCACAAATGCTTTGCCATGTCAGTCTCTCAATGGCTTCTAAGAGGGATTGAACAGCCTTGTGGAGGCTAAATTATTATTTAATATTTGTTATGCAAGCCATTGTTCTTTGTACAGAAATGGCAAAGGTCCCTGTTTCAAGTAACTTATAATTTAGGGGAAGCTAGCAGATAGAAACTCAAACTAATAAATGCAACAAAGTGTTACAAGTGCTGTGAAAAAGCATTTGTATGGGAAAATGGGGACAAATGGGTTTGGTCATTAGGTGAAGGGATGCCTAAGTCAATGTAAGGCTTGAACAAAAGGGGGCAATAGATTTAGAGAAGAGGACTTACAGGAGTGGCGTTGAGGAATGTTGGGTAGTACGACAGATTTGGTTGCAAATAGTGAATGGGGGAAAAGAGCATGAGATAACTGGTTTTTGGCCTGAGCGCCTCTGTGGAAGGTGGAACTATTTTATGAAGAATGGCATTTGGGAAGAGCAGATGTAAAGAGAAATGTTGAGTGTGGAATATCTGTGTCCGTAAATGGAGATATTCTAGGTCATGGGTCAGCAAATTTTTACTGTAAAGGGCCTATAGTAAGCATTTTAGACATTGTAGATCAGTCAGTCTTTGTGGTAACTACTCAACTCTGCCATTGTAGTAGGAAAGTATTCATAGGCAATATATAAGTAAATAGGCATAGATGTTTTCCAATAAAACTTTATTTAGAAAAATCGGTGGTAGGCCAGATTTGGCCCATGGGACCTCAGTTGTTACTCTTGCTGTATGTGTAGTTATGGATAGCAGATATAAATCTAAATACAGATATGTTGACTCCTATATATCCATGTACCTGCATCTTTCTATGTAAACAGAATCATACCTACTCTATATAAACACTGAATTTCATGACTGTTTTGAATAATGAATAAAGAACTAGCCAAACTCAATTAGACAATTATTGACAAACAAATATGGAAATGTTTATTATTAAAATAACAAAATACATTTTGTACTCACTGGTTTAGCAAAATTTAAAAATCTGCTGATACCAAGTGCTGACAAGGTTGTAGAGCAACAAAAATTCAAAAGCGGTTTTGGTGGGTGTGTGAATTAATATATCTATATCGGAAGACCATTGGTTATCTTCTAGTGAATTTAAATAATAAGCCAACCCCAGGATCTAGAAATTCTAGTCCTAAGACTGTAACCCAAGAAAAACTACTGCACATGCTCAGGTCAATATAAACTACATTCACAGCATTTTTATAATAGCAAAACAAAACAAAAGACAATCAAAATAAAAATTGGAGACAACCCAAATGATTCATTAAATGAAGTGGAATAACGCTCAGCATGGATAAATCTGCAAAATTGGGAGAAAAAGTAAGTCACTGAATGATACTATATGATATCATTTATGTGAAGTTTGAAAAAGTAAAATAAAACTATTCTTAAAGGGTCCTTACATTTGTGGCAAAACTATGACAAAAACCATGGGAAAGAAAAACCCAGAATGCAGGTAGGTGGAGGCAAAAACGTCTGATCTGACAGGAACAACCAAAGGGTATTGTGTATCTAAGCTTGGTAATGGGTATACAGATATTTTAAAATTAATGTTTTCAGTATTTTGCCTATGTTGTATCTATTCTTCATAAAAAAGAAATCTTTGCATGATAATAAAAGCAAGACAAAATCAAAATCTCACTGCCTTACCAATTTTATATTTTTTTCAAGAAATAAGTAACTCAAGGTTATGCCTTTTTTTTTTTTTTTTAAAGTAATGCTCATTTTGGGAACTTTTTGTCTGACTCAGTTTCTTTCCAGTTATGTCACCTCTCCAGGTGACTGAGGACCAGCTGGCTTCCTCTGTTTTGTCTGGGCAGACAGCAGTGGGAACTAGGAATAGCACAGAGAAGAAGTAACAGAATGTCATAAAGGGACTGACATGGCTGGTGTAGGGTCACTTGAGTTTCCCATCTTAAGCAGAACAAGCATCGTCTTTGGCATAGGGCAGTATGTGGTCAAAATCCTCCATGTCACTCAGAAAGTAATTCCATTGCTGTCTGTTTATTATCCCAGTCATCTGGGGTTGCAGGGACACTGTGTAGTGGTTTTGTGGTGTGGAAGCTATTGCTACATAATTTTTTATTTCTTGAATATCACTTTGTAGTGTCATGATTATAAGACTTGGAAGAAGATAAACTCTCTGTCCATTCCGAGTATAAATGGGCACTTGAGATGAAACCACCTCGTTAATTTCCCGTTGTTGCTGGAGTAGAATCTGAATCCAAGCCACAACACAACCTAGCCCCTAAATCTCTATTAAAAACCACCTTGGGTAGTCTGGTAAAGCTTTATTTAAAGTCAGCAGAGAATTATAAAGTCAAAAGTGAAAAATGGTACAACAAGAAAGAATCATAAAAAAATACTAGATCAGTTAAATGTAGTCAAAGGCAATTTAGTGTGTTCTGGCACCAGCACTTATTGATGCAAAGAATGTGATGTGTCAGGGGTTGGCAAGAACATGGAGGAAATGCAGAATGAAGGATGCAGCTCCTTGTGTTGGTTCCGGGCCAGCTACGGCCATGGAGGACGGTTGAACTTTTTGAACCAGGAATTTCAGGGAGAATATGCTAATTCCCCCAGTCTGGTCATCTTTTGTTCTTTTGCTTTCCTTTATGTAGCATATTTTTAAAAGTGGAATTATTTATTTTGTGGAGATAAGCTAACATAAAGGCTGCATAAATCGGGACAGGCCAGGAGGGTAGGTAACCTTTGCTGGTATTTTTAGTATCCTAGCATTCCAGTTTCTCTGGGGTTGCCCCATTGATCTGTCTGTTCATATTCATCTTCCAAGCTGTGGCTGTTTCTACCTCATCTTTTTTCAACCCTTTATTATCCCATTTGCTGGTATTATTGAATTTGACCAGTAATAAATACAGCTACCGTTATTATGCACTGTCCTTTTCTAAGCACTGTGCTAGGGCCTGAATATGCATTATTATCTCGTGAATGGTCAAAAGAATTTTATGAGGTAGGTTATTATCATGATAATTTTACAGATGAGGACAACTAAGGCCTAGAGACTTAGAACTCCTTGGAGGTTACACATTGAGTAGCAAAATCAGCATTCACCAGGCCTGACTGCTACACAGGTGCTACATGAGAAGAGTTGATTCTCTAACCACATCAGCAGTGGAGAATGGGTGCCATATAATACGTCTAGAGAACGGACATATTATAGTATAGTGCGGGATAGTATGGTGTTAAAAGCATAAAACTAAGATCTGTGTTTGAACACTGGCTTTGCAACTCTGGACAAATTACCTGACTACTCTGTGTGTCACTCTCTATGAAATTGGGAAAATAATAATAGGGTAGTCATAAGGTTGTATAAGTTGCTGTAAGTAAAATATTTCAAAGAGTTACTGGATTGTACAGTGCTATATAATAGTCCCCCTTTATTTTGGGGGGATATGTCCCAAGACCCCCAGTGTATGCCTGAATCCATGGATAGTATGCCAAACTTGTATATTCTGAATTGTGTTTTTTTCCTGTACAGGTGTGCCCATGACAAAGTCTGTTTTAAAAATTAGGCACTGTAAGAGATAACAATAACTAATAAACTAATAGAGCAATTATAACAATAGGTCCCTGTGGCAGGTCAGTAGAGAGGATGTTCTTAGGCATGCCAATTAGTACCCTTCAAATCCTACTATGATGGGGGCCATACCCACTTCTGGTAAACCCATGAATCCCAAATGAAGCAGTTTTTGAAGATCAAATTGAGGAAACGGGATTTCTTGGGTATTTCTTCCTTGAGTACTTCCATATTAAAATCAGGTTCTGGGATCCCTGTCTTTCTTTTCTATCTACGGCTTTACCTCGAAGAGAAAGGGAAAGAGGTTTGGAGACTTCCTTTGGTTCTAGCAGGTCTTATCAGAATCTCAATTGCAGATTCAAGAGGAGTGATTGGTTTACTGTAAATGCTTTAGAGGATCTGAAAGAGATTAGAGAAACCTATTCCAGAGGATAAAGGCAGGACAAGAGGGAATCATTAATCTCACGGACATCCAATTGCCTATGAACTTTTTTGGGAATGACCAGAAACGAGTCAGGCCATGTGCTGTCCATTTGCAATCCTCTGAGCAGTGGACTTTTTTTTTTTTTTCCTGACAGATGGAGGCCAATACCATTCCCTTAGTTAAGATGGTTCTTAAACTTGAAAAAAAAAAAAAAACTAAACTAAAAGGTTAGAGACATTCATGCAGCGTCAACACAGATGATTTGACTAAAGTAGTCCTGACAAATACCAGGGCTCTCTAGATTGTCAGAAACAGTCTATGATGACACGTTCGAAGCTCCCAAGACTGACTTGCATTTTGGTAAATATGTACAATCAGAGAAGACATAGCTATGCTGTGGAGAATTCTGAGATGTGAAGAGCACAAGTTAATTATTCAGCCTCAACTGAGACCTTTCACTCAAGTCATTAATCATAGTGCACAGTCTGGATGGAGCCTTGGCCCCAAGTTCGATTCTTTAGGCTGCTTTCCTGCTCCAGATGAAGGCTCATTCCAGGTGCTGGCCATTTGTGTTTTCCTCCAACTGGGCTGATTTATGGACCCAGAGATGTTTCCTGGTTTTTCCAAATTCTGCTCCATTACTTTGTAATAAAGGGGACATGTGATTTCTGGCTTTTTGCAGATCCTCAGTTTTAACGTCCCTAATACCAAAGATTTTTAAAATTAGTCTGTGGTCTGCTTTCTGTGATCTGGAGTGTAGAAATGCTGTTCTGTGTTTTCAGTATCAAAGCTAAGACTTTAGGGACTCATTTCTTTCCTCTTGGGCTGGAGTTGAAGTTGCAAAAGTCTCACAGGAAGCTTTGTTCCTGCATTCAACATCCCGATGCAAATTAAGGCTGGGAAGCATTAAGGACAACAAATGACCACAGGTGTTAGAGTTACCCCCATCTCACACTGATACATATGGTACAGGGTGTAATATTAAAAGGCCTTCCACAATTGGAATGGGTCTCCGATGACAGTGTAAGTCAATATTGAAGACTTCAAAAGAGAATCTGGGTGTCAAAGGAGGACATTGTGATACGGAGGTTGAGCAGGGTACTGCAAAGTGTTACCTGTTTGACTGAAAGAGAAGTCAGATCTGAGTTGATAGGGGGCAACAGATCCCTTGGGAGTTTCCCCAAGTGGGTAGAAATGTGTCACAGGGAAGTAACTGGAAATTGATATATGGCATATCTCTGGGTTACTTTTTATTCCTGATAACACCAAAAGGTTTGGCCAAGAGTCACTAGTGATTAATGCATCAAATCCCACAACCCATTACTGAAATATAATCTTCTCTTTGTTGAAACTAAGCAGCTGCTTTCTGATTCTCTGCTTTCTAACTAGCACTTCAAGGATAAGGCCCCTGGCTTTAATTTAGGTGAAATGAATGGTGAAAACAGCCAATTCTGCCAAAAACAAAACAAAACAAAAACCTGTCCATACTTTTAAAAATTGATACATAATGAATTGTATGTCTTTATGGGGAGTATGTGATATTTTGATAGATGCAACAATATATAATGATCAAATCAGAGTATTTAGCATATCCATCACTTCCAACATATATCATTTCTATGTTTTGGGAACATTGCGAATCTCCTCTAGGTATTTTGAAATATAAAATAAATTATTGTCAACTATGGTCACAATCATGTCATTGTATACTAGAACTTATTATTTCTATCTAACTGTATGTGTGTACCCATTAACCAACCCCTTTCTATTTCCCATACCCCCTACCAATTCTGCTTTTTGATAACTCTCTGAAATAAAATCTTCACTGGCAATGGAGTGCTGGCCTGAAAATTCAACTCAATTCAACAGGTACTTGTTCTGAGCCTGCTATGGGTTTCATATTGTGTTGTATGCCACAGGATGTACAAAATAAATATCAAACATGATCTTTGCCCTTGAAAAGCTTATGGGCTCATAGAAAGGATGATGTGTTTATGAAACACATTTTACATGGCAAGATAAGCGTTATGTATGTGCCAAAGTGAGTAGAACTGGGAATAAGTACAACAGGGAGTCAGGAAAATGAGAATAGGGTGGACTGGAGTTGTCAAGGAAGCTTTATGGATGAGGTGGGACAAAGACACCAATATCTGAGACCCATGACTCTCCCTAAAAGAAATTGTAAGAAGCACAGCATCAAGTTACCAAGGGATCATAGAGCCCCCTTTAAGTGAAAGTAAATTTGTTCAATATGAGAATGGATTAATTTCATTCAATAAATATTTATTGAGTTCATGCTATGTGCCAACAACTACATCTGATGAGATCAGGAGAGAATAATACACACAAAGGACGCATGTGGGTAATTCTCAGATACTAAATTCTCTTACACAGGTCTTTTAAGTTATTCATGATCTGTTGATTCCGAAGTTTGTGATTTTTACCACTTACCAAACTCTCAAAATGAACTTCTCATTCAAGATATATTTGGGTTGAGGAGCTGGGTCTAATTTTGTGTAGTGGAAAAATGACATGTCCAACTTCATAAGATATATATAGTATAAAGAGTTACATGTTGATTGTAAAAGAAAGGGACATTAAATTAGCATTGAATACAGGCCTAAATTATTGGGTTAAGGGAATATTTGGAATAGCATTAGAAGAGTCTGAACCTGGCCCAAATTCAGGGCTATACGTGAAGCCCGAGTTCTCTGAAAATCAAAATTTTTCTTGGAATTTCCATTATTCCCCTTGACAGTTTATTTGGAAACCCAATTAAGAGGGTCTCCCATCATTACGTGCACTGAGCTTTGTCATTTGCAAAGTTTAAAATTGGCATCATCTAGATATATTGGGTAACTAACTAAAATCTAGAGTCTATTTGTATTCTTCCTTACAAAGTGAGGAAAGCCATTATTTGTTCAGTTCTTAAGGTACAGGTATAACTGGGCAATTGCAAATTGTTTTAGAGAGAAAAGATGTCAGGATGGTGATGGTGGTGATATTCGTGGTCATCATGGACATGGTAGTTATTACTCCAAATATCCATATAATTTTTAAATAATATAACCACAGAACCCTAGCAAGCCCTAGAAAGAATCCAAGATATCAAGTATTGAGGCACAGAGGTGTCAGAGTTTGTTTAGCTAAGCAATACCAGAAGAGGACTAGAAAATCCTCCTTTCTAACTGGCAATCATTTGCATACCGCAATGAGACCCCTACTTAGTAACCCCTGCATTTCTGCCACCCATGTGACTGCTTTCTGAAACTAATTTAGGTATCGAATTCAAACGGAATATCAAGAAAGTTTGCATATTTTTTTTTAATCTGGAGGGATTGGTGGAAATAAAAACTAGAAGAAATTTGAAATCATTCTTGATTCCTGACATTTTCCTTAGTATTCAATTACTCTCTTCATCTGAGAAGTCTCATCTTGGCCTCCATGGGTGATACAAACACATGTGGTTGCTCACTCATATGTATGCATGTATATATATTGAAATGCATTCCTCTTCATCATCTGTAGGCATTTTACAAATAATGGCTTGTGTGTGTGTTTTATCATCTTATTTTTAAAATGAAAATGACAACTTGAAAATTCTTTGCAGAAATAGTTCTTCTATGGTAAAGAAATCCCAACTTGTATCCCTGGGTCATCTTTGGGTCACATAATTCCATGGGAGTGTTGGCATGAGGAGGGTATAAACTGTGACTTTGGAATTTTTGCCCATTGCAGGTGGGCATAATTGGTGACAAAGAAGGTGATTAGTGGAGAACTAGTGAAACAGAGGCAAATGAGAAAGGTGCTATAAGGTTGAGCATGTAATTGAAAAAAATTGGCAAGGCATAGAAAGAGATAGGAGGTATGGATACCCACCACCCCTCTTCTACCTTCTTTCTGCTCTATGAAGCTGTTGCTGGGATAAGATTGTGATCAAGAGATTATATAAAGGAGCTTGGACTTTTAGGTTGGAACTCTTGTTTTGATGAAGCTATCTTGGAAGCTTTCTTCTTGAATGGAGCTGGGGGGTCAGACAAGAGGAGAAAGACCATTCAGAACTTGCTGTGGACTCTCCATTTAAGACTGAGAAAGTGCTACAAGGTTTCCATAAACCATCCAGTTCAAGTTGGCAGGATGGAAATCTGACCTGGGCTCCACTCACCAAACTACATATACGTGTGTATAGACACATCGATCCAGAGGGGCGCCTTTTTCTAATTCATCCAAAGTGCAGTCTAGAACAGCATAGTCCCTGGATAGGGGAATTTTAAGCTTTCTTCCAGATAGTCCAAGCCTATTCATATATGTAGGAAAGGAAGCAGAGATTTGAAGCTTCTCAGCAAACCACCCCATATTGTACTTTCTTGGGTAGCTAAGCACAGACGATAAGGAAGGATGGTGGCTCACAGAGTCAACTAGCTGCAGAGACCACCTTCTTAAGGGGGCAAAGTAAATGTAAAAGGGAAATGGCCAAAGGGGTACTGGATTTCATTCCTTTGAGAAGGCAGACACAAAGCTAAGGGCCTAGAGACCCTAATTTCCAGCTTTTCTCACCTCCAGTCTCCTTTAGGAAGGCTATGAGTAAGCCTGGCCTTAGTGTTTCCTTCCTTCCCTATCTGTAAACTCCTTATCATGATTATTATGCCGGTCTTTATGCTAGGAACCTGGGGGTGTGAGGCCTCTGAAAGAACTCCTTGACTTTGAGGAGCTTAGAGGCCATTGTGAAAACAGGAAAGACAAGCTCAATTCTAGTCAGTGAAGTGTGTACAGAGCCTGTATGACGATAGCTAGAGGAGCTTGAAAAATCAGAGACCGCCATCCCATATGGAGAGAGCCTTCCACCCTCACCTCAGTGATTGTTTTTCTTATTAAAGAATGAAAACAGTAATAGCCTCAAGCAAGCTAAAAGCAAATCTCTTGGTTTTGTTCAATTCATGACTACAAAGCTTGGTGGTAGTGTTAGTAAAGGCCTTGGCAGTCTTCAAAAGAGAAACTTCAGTAATGAGGCAACAGAATGTTCATTCACCTGCTTTATGTTCTTTTGTAAATAGCCTGATTTATAAAAGCATACAGAATCATAATTGTCAGCCAAGATGTCATTTTAACTTTAGGATGTCTAGAAACAAAGGGATATTACATCCTTTGTTCTTAGAGCACCACAGGTATCAAACAATGCACAGGGTTTCCTCTTGGCATTGAGTGCTTATGAGCCTAGAGGCAACCAAACACTGACTTCAGAAAAATGATTCTTCTAATGGTGTTCTCACCTGTCTCCCAGGTGCCATGGGAGAGATCATGGACCTCCTAGCTTCCTTGCATTCCATTAGAGAAGGCTTCAGGAGGCATGATGGTCTTGGAGATGGTTGAGGGATTGGGGTTCACTGTCCTTGGCCTCTGTCAAGGGAGCTAAACAAGAGTACTACTAAAATGCTGGTGAAGTAATTCCTAACTTTGGTTTTTAATCTCCATATCAACATATGCCAACAGATGCTCAGTGCAAAATATGAATATTTGATTAGTATAATACCAGGCATCTGGAACAGAGAGCAGTGGAATGTGGGAGTTGAATAGGACTTGAATGTTACCCATCTGACCACACAGCTGTCTAGATGCACATAGTAGGCATTGACAATATCTGTTGATTATATATTCTTTTATTTGAATAAGCACTCCATGCCAAGAGGAAACCTTGTGCATTATTCGATACCTGTGGTGCTCTAAGAATGAAGAATGTAATATCCCTTTGTTTCTGGACATCCTAAAGTTAAAATGACATTTTGGCTGACAATTATGATTCTGATTTTGAGTCCAGATGTTTGGCATCTGGCCAGTTGTGTGCTCTGCCTCCCATCATCGATCTCATCACCAGGCAGATGTTCAGCAGGGGCAGCATTCCTCGGTCTCCATTGTGAGAGGTCCCATATCACCTGTCTCAGTCCATCCACTCTGGCTCCTGTGGTTACAGGCCACAGGACACACTATAGGTGGCCCACAAAGCTAGCTAGCAGAAACTGCCCTCCACCCCATTTTGTCATTGTGGTTGTATCTGAAGGCAGAGAACATTGGAGTGTCAGCTAACAGGCCAGACTAATCCTGGTGGCAAGTACATGAGTGGCCATTTATTCATTTATTTCATTTGTCTTTGAGAAAACATGAGTGAATGCTGACAAGTCCACAGTACTGCCCTGAAACCTGAGGAAGAAATAAGAAAAGACCCATGGTAGGGGAGACAGATGGTTAAAATGTGAGTGAGAATATGAGACATTCACGAACTTCTAGGGAACAATGACAAGACAAGGTAGTTATAAAATAGGGTGCTAACTGGTTACATTAGTGCTGATGGCATCCACAACAGAAGGAAGGGGAAGCTATGTGATAAAGTGGATAGATAGTACACTCTAGTCAAGTCTGTATTTCAGATCTGTCTTATAACACCAGCATGTGTCTATCAACCCAGATCTCAGTTTCCTTCTCTATAAAATAAAGATATATCAGGATGTTTTCTGTATTATTCAGTACTATCCTTCTATGACACTTAGATCTGATCAGGAATTAAAAGAGATAATTAAGTAGATTGCCAATAGTCTAAGCACCCTGAGAATAAAAGATAGTAGAAGAAGGCATAGACCGATGCCTTAATGTCTTCATTAGAAGACAGTGGCATTTCATAGAAGTCTATGAAAATCCGTTTTGGATAATAATATAAAGATTTGTTAAGGGTAGGAGTAGAACTCTTGTTCAAAGGGAAGCAGCAGTTAGTTTTATTATTCCTTATGTATCATTGTTCTCGATTCAGTTATTTATCTCAGGATCAAGAGCTCTTATTTTCCTTGGATTGGCTTAGTGGTATTTTTGATTTCCATGCTTCACACAGTCTTGGTATGACAACCTTGTGAATAGGTACCAGAATACCTCTACTACCAGCGTTCAAGATGGTTTCTCTTTAACTCATCCAAGAAACAGAGCCTGTATTTTTGTGGGTAGTTGAAAACTAGAAATAGGATGACTAATCTTTAGTTGGACAGAGTGTGTATTCCCCTGTAGACAGATCAAATAAATTATCTATATAAAGGGCAAAACACAAAGGTCATTAAAAATTCTCATTTCTGCATAGTACTATGTAGCTTTCTGAAAAGTTTATAACAAATACTAACCAACTTATTTAATTTCCACAATTATATCAGATTAGTTTTATAGCCCTACATTACAAGTGAGATAGAGTTAGATATTTCTCCCAGGACTTATTTGATGGACTCCGGGAACAGCTGCTGCCCCGAAGTTTTCCCCATACCCTATCTCATCCCCTCCCCTGCTGCAGTTCAGTTGAACTTCTTCTATAAGTAAAGTCATTTCTGACTTTGGGACTCCTTTTTAAAATGCAGATACCCCTGGGAGAGAAGCCACAACAAGCTTACTACTTCTTAAATCAATTACCTGAATGATTTTTAAAGAACTTTTTTCATCTGAGATGGTTGAGCACAGAATGCTAACATTTTAAAATTAAGATAAACTAAAGGGGGACCAGGATTTATCTGGGTTTGGGGAAGTTGTTTAGGAGTAGCCATCTGATGGTAGTATAAAAGTAGGATCTCAGGACTCCAAGTGTGAAGGAAGGGAACCCCAAAAAGAGAATAGTGGTGGCCAGGCTCGGTGGCTCAGCCTGTAATCCCATTGCTTTGGGAAGCTGAGGTGAGTGGATTGCCTGAGCCCACGAGTTTGAGATCTGCCCGGACAACTTGGCAAGACCTCGTCTCTGCAATAAATCAAAAACTAGCCAGGCGTGGTAGCGCCCACCTATAGTTCCAGCTACTTGGAAGGATCACTGGAGCCCAGCAGGTCGAGGCTGCAGTGGCCGGGAGTGTGCCACTGCACTCCCATCGGGGCGATGGAGTGAGACTCCAACTCAAAAAAAAAAAAAAGGAGAGAGAGAATAGTGGTACAGGACATAGAGCAGTAAGATAATGGAAACAGAATAACTTTCTATTCTGGACTTGGTTGAGCTGCCTGTGCTGGACCCACTCCTGGTGAATGGGTAGGATTGTGATGGATGGGGTCAAACCTATCTACCATTACTTGCCAAGTACCTAGCTTAGGGCATTGATCCGTTTTGTATACTCTCTTATTCTGCTAACTACTTAAGGCAGAAAAATCATTCCCCTATTCGACTCCAATATGTGCCAGTTGAAAGTGAAATCCTCATACTGAGCAAATGTACCAAAGAGCACTCTATAAACTTAATGAGGGGGATGAAGAGATATGTGCCAGAAACCTAGAAAATTTAACACTGATGAGGTTATGACTATTATATGTTTAGTTAAATTGTTGACACTGACGGGACGTGGCTGAGGGAATCTGCCATCCGTGTTCTCATTGTATCAGTGATAATGGTTCCTTGGTGTGCTCTTCTAAGTTAACAAAAATATTCCCGAAAGTTAAATGTGGGGAGAAGAAGTGACATAAGACGTACTTTTATTATCTCTGCTCTTCTGGGAGTTCCCTCCAGGAACATTATTTAAAACAGGACTTCACTTGCCTGGCAAATGCATTTGAAGGGAAGACTCACGGGTTCAAAGAGGACTGTAGAGGCAGGCCCCTAACAGTCTAGCCCTAGCAAACCCATGGAGCATCACACTGCCATAGCCTTTCAAAAACACCTTTCTCTTCGTGTTTTCTCCTTTCAAAAACTAACAAAAATTCTCCTGGGGCTAGTGAATAAAATCTCAGTCTCTTTAACTGGCATTTAAGGCACAAATGTGATCACAGTTTTTGTAAACTGTCAAGTGCCACATAAATATTAACTACTTGAAGCAATGTCAAGAGGGCCGGGGAAAGAGTATTGAATTTGAAGTTGGAATATCCTGGTTTGAATTTTGTGCTAGTTGGGTGACCTTCGACAGGTCACTTAATCTCTCTGAACTTCAGTTCCTTCATTTATAAAACAGGATTATTGTGATAATTAAATGAGTTAAAAGTAACACATGGTTGGCAAAGAGTGGACATTCAATACCTGTTAATGAAGAGATGATAACCGAAGGCAATTTACGCTAGCACTTTAGAACAGTGACTATGCAAACAAAAGTCAGTTATCGTTCTGTTTCATTCCCTACCTATACAATGGGGGTCAGTTGGAAGAGTCAGATGAATTAATACCTGTCAGGAACTTTCAATAGTGCTTGGCCCGCATTAATCCTATAGGTATTAAAGCTCTTCCTGCTGCTGCTGTCGTTTTTATTATTCGATGACCTCATTTTGCCTTATTTTTCCAGGTTTACTTAAATTTCTGTTTTACCAGTGAACAGAGCTTCTCATAAGATCATAGTCATGAGTTCATTAAGTCATTAGGGGGGGACTGATTCTTATCTTTAACTTCCATGAGCTGTTCTCAGTTCCTGTTAAATAATCATTTGTGTTGCTAAAAAAAATATTTACATATGGGCTTGCTAACTTCTACTTTGTTGTACTGGAAGTTTCAGCCAGTGGACAAATGTAAGAAAAAAAGAAATAAAAGGCATCCAGATTGGAAAGAAGAAAGTAAAACTGTCTTTATTTACAGATGAAATGATCCCTTATGTAGAAAATTCAGTGGAATCTACAAAAAGCTATTAGAAGTGATAAATGGGGCCGGGCTTGGTGGCTCAACCTGTAATACCAGCACTTTGGGAGACCGAGGTGAGTGAATTGCCTGAGCCTGTGGGTTCGAGACCAGTCTGGGCAACTTGGAGAGACCTCATATCTACAATAAATAAAAAACTAGCCGGGCATGGTAGCATGTGCCTGTAGATCTGGCTACTTGGAAGGCTGAGGTGGAAGGATCGCCAGAGCCTAGCAGGTTGATGCTAAGGTGGCCGTGAGTGTACCACTGCATTCCAGTCTGGGCAAGGGAATGACAGTCCAACTCAATAAATGGCTGGGTGCAGTGGCGCATGCCTGTAATACCAGAACTTTGGGAGACTGGGGTGAGAAGATCACTTGAGCCCGGTAGTTCTGGGCCAGCCTGGGCAACATAGTGAGACTTTAGCTCTACAAAATAATTAAAAGAATTAGTTGGGCATAGTGGTGTGCACCAGTAGTCTTAGCTACTCAGGAGATTGAGATGGGAAAATCACTTGAGTCCAGGAGGCTGAGGCTGTAGTGAGCCCATATTGTGCCACTGCACTGCAGCCTGGTCTACAGAGTGAGACCCTGTCTCACCCTTTCTCAATAAAAGGAAGTAATAAGCGAATTTAGCAAGTTGTGAGATACAAGATTAATACACAAACGAATTTTTTTAGTTCCTTGTACTTAATACAGCCACAACTAGACCAATTTAACTGGAGCATAGGCTGAATGAAGGGTAGTAGTGATATATAGAACTGGTAAGGCAGTTCTGGATAGCATGAAATACTTTTGTTTACTCTTTCCCTCTCCTTCCTTTCTTTCCTCTCTCCCTTCTCTCCTTTCTTTCTGTCTTATTTGATGGCACAAACAATCTTTTTTCCATGAAAGAAAGGTAGAATTTTTTTTGTTCACTGGGTTAAATAAAACTAAATGACCATAGCTAGTTGTTTTGACTTACAGTGAATGTTCTATGTAAGATGTTTCCAAGATAGGGTGTATGATATGATATCAGCATACTAACATTAGATTTTAGGGTATCCGGATTCAAGTTCTGATTTTCTTTTAACTAGCTCTATGACTGTGAAAATTACTCTATTTTTGTGAGGCTCAATTTACTTTGTCTTACAAAAGGGATAATGATAACATAACCTTCTTCTTCTTTATAGGGTTGTTGATGACTCAATTCAACAAAACATTTTGAGTTCCTAGAAACTCAACCAGGACCTGAAGATGGAGATTTACACCCTCAGGGATTTTTTTCCCCCCAGCAAAGAAAGAATTTTAATCATAGATCCCAGGACAAGCAGATGGGAGGAAACCTCAATACCATCTCCCTGAGGAGTTTGTGGCTAGGGTTTTTAAATATTTTGGAGTAACCCCATGTGGAGATCATTGTCAAAGAGTGCAGGGTAAAGTCATACAGGGAGATGAAGTATCTGTGTTCTCATGTTGGTACCTTCCTCTATGGGAGGCTTCAAACTGGTTGTCAGCTATTTCACTGAAATTTGGGATCCCAAAAATATCGTAAGCAATTCAGTCAAAAGCCATATTAGTCTAAAGGTCAAAGATTCTATTTATCTTAAACAAAAACCTTATGATTCTAATGTCAGAAAGCCTATCTATATAAACAATGAGAATGCAAATGATCAGTGTCTAGTGTTACTTGACTTTCAGGTACAAGGAAGTGGGTCAAAGTACATCCTTGTAATGGTTAATTATATCTATATTTCCTTCCAGAATTGTTAACCTTGTGAAGACAGCTTCAGTCCCTTCCTCAGGGAATTTTTAGTGAAGGTATGTGTGGAACTAACTCCAGTGGCATAGGGTAGGCTATTTAGGGTCGCATATACAAAGATCTGGGAGAGTGCAAAGATAGGGATAATTAACTCTGCTTGTGGGATTTGGCACAATTTCACTGAGTTGATATCTAAACCCAACCTTACAGTTTAAGTGGGGACTTTTGAAAAAAAAAAGAGACAACTTTAAAATAATAATGAAAATCATATCTTATGTTTGTTTAACACTTTACTTGTCATAAATTTGAGTGGTCTAAAAAACTATAATTCATAGATGTAAGGGATTATTATTGCTATTCGAGAGGTGGTTGTTATTACTTTAAGCTACTCTTTTGTTAAGGCTGAAGAAATTTTGACCCCAGATTGCAGCAATTTAGAACAGCTTGTTTATATAAAAATCTCCAGGGAATTTCTTTATGTTGGGGAAACCAGGAGCCTTATGAGCTTGACTCCCAATGGGACAGAAGCAAAAGTGAGGTGTCAAGGATTAGGGGAAGGACGTGGGGAAGAGGAAAAGGGGTATTAATTAAGTCTTGGCAAAAAGATGGCTCATTTTATAATTGCAACATAACTAGCTAGGTAAAAATGTGAGAATATGAAAGCTAGTCCAACATGGAACAGAGGACTCAATCTTTGTGAAATGTTGCAACCTAGGAATTTTCCTTCATAATCTTGATAGACATATGGGGCTTCTCCTGGTTGAGAATTTGGGTCACAGCTGTGGCTTAATCTACTGGGTTCCATAGATCCTTGCTTTGGTCTAACATATCATCTATGAGATGCTGAATGTTTGATTGATGAAGTATTGAAAAATATTTGGAAATATAGAAAAAGAGCACAGTATCTGGAGCTTGTAGCACAGCGGGAAGTGGAGCCAAGAATGTACCTATAATTTAGGGTAAAGAGCAATAATGAGGTCCCATAAAAATAAAAAACCATGATGTTAAATAGACTGCAGATCATTTGCACCTTGAGGCTTTTCTTAGATTTTGTGCCAGTTTAAAACAAAAAAAGTAATAAGGCCTAGTGCTTTATGCCAAAAGAATTCCTTGTACACAAGCATTTTATTTGTTTTGGTGTAATCAAAGAGACCCACCTCCTAAAATTATTTAAGGGGAGAAAAACAAAATCCATCCAGCTATAAAGAGCAGCCAGCCCAGGTTTGGATCATGGCTTTAATCTACTCTGCCTGGGGTCATACTGTTTTATGCTACTCTTGACTCTGTTTCAAAGCTGATGTTGCTATCTGAAAACCCTGCCTAACAGTCGTAATTATTTCAGTTTTATTCACTGTGAAGTCATTTCCAATCATGTTAGAGAAATGAATCCTAGAGTTTGCAAGTGACTTCTCTTCCTGTCCTTTAAAGAAAATAGTATATACAGTAGTACCCTCTTATCTGTGATTTTACTTTCCATGATTTCAGTTACCCACAATCAACCATGGTCCAAATATATTATATTCAATAGATATTTTTGTATACAAAAAAGAGACCACATTCACATAACTTTCATTATAGTGTATTGTTATATGTGTTCTATTTTATTATTAATTATTAGTAATCTCTTACTGTTCCTGATTTATAGATTAAACTTTATTTATTAATTAAACTTTATTATAGGTATGTATGTGTAGGAAAAACATAGTACAGTAAGTCCCCTACATATGAACCTTCAAGTTGCAAACTTTCAAAGACATGAACATGCATTCACATATCCAATCCCTTAAGTTTAGTTCACATATTTGGTGCACATTGTCATGTGGAAGACATGACCCACAGTTTGATTTTTGTGAATTTGAGAAGGTGGATGAGGAGTCCAAAGAGGTCTTCAGCAACTCAGCGACCCTCAGTGAGAAGCTGGAACTCCATCTGCAAGAGAATGACTTCATTGAACTCCTTGCTGTGCAACACAAGGAGCTTACTAATAAAGACCCGATGGAATTGGAGGCCCAAAGAAAGACGAGAGGAAGAAGAAACAACTGAAGAGCCAGAGAAATTAATGACACAGGAAATGGCAAGGGAATTTTCTTTTTTTTTTAAGCTAAAATTTTTTTTTTTTAAATTTTAAGATGTGGGGCACAATTCAGGGTTAGTTATACAAACATTGACTATGCAGGTACCCTTATTGATGAGGTGTGCTCCTACCTCCTTCAGCAGTTTCCCTCAACTGCCAATCCCACATGCACCCTCCCTTGGCAGTTTCTTACTACTGCCAAGGGAATTGTTTTTATTTGAGGAGGCATTGTTGGGTTTTGAGGCACAGGACTTGAACATAAAACTGTATACAAAGGTTGCATCAGCTCTTCAGAATGCAATCCAGTGTTACCTTGTCTTCTATGATGAGAAAAAAAGGGTTACCACCCAGATATTACAGAATCATTTTTTCAAGAGGGCAAATAGAATTGAAACCAGCAAAGAACCAGGACCTGTGCCATCAACCTGTGACAGGCGTAAGTGAAAGTGCAACTTGCCCTCTGTCTCTTATTGCAGATGATCCTTGAAGCTCTGCCGTGTCCCACGTCCTTTTCCTCCTCTAGTCAGTAACTCTTCTTGCCTGTTCACTTGATGCCAGCTGTTGTACTGTACTTTTCAAGGTACTATACTGAAAGATTAAACATTTTTTGTGTTTATTTTTGATCTATTATTTGTGTGAAGAGTATTATAAATCTATTACAGTACAGTACTATATAGCTGATTGTGTTAGTTGACTTTGCTGGACTTGACAAACAAATTGGACTTATGAAGGCACTCTTGGAATGGAACTGGTTCATATGTAGGGTACTTATTATATATGAGTAGAGGAGTGCACTAAATGCATTTCACATTCACACCATCACAAAATTTTAAAATCGTAGGTTGAATCATTATAAGGTGAGGATCATCTGTATATAGAATTCAATACTATTCTTGGTTTGGGGCTTCCACTCAGGGTCCTGACATATCACAGATAAGGGGAGACTACTATATGTTGAAAAAGGCACTGAACAAGAAGCTTGGATGGCAAGAGCTCTAAAAGTTGAATCTGTGAGTGTCTCAATTTTTAGATATTGGGTAAGTCAACTAAGATTGATCCTCAGTTTTTTCTTCAATAAAATGGGAATAATCTTAGCTACCCAGCTATCTTGTAGGGCTGTGCTAGTTTAGATGCTGGATATGAAAGTGTGTGACCATTCAAGGTGGTGGTTGTTTTCCTCCTCCTTGCAGTAGGTCTGTGAGTCATGAAGTGTCAGGATTGTCCTCAGATGCTTTATAGGAAGCCATTGGTGCTTTTAACAAAATGTTGGTTTAGTAGTCCATCTTAGGGTTGAACACATTTTATTTTTTTTCTCACAACTGCTTCTGTAAGTCTACTCTGTAGGGCTAGATCTTTCTCTGCCCTTGCCGGTGCCCAGAGCCTGCTGCTGCTCACTCTTGGGTATTATGAAGTCCTCTGATTTGGTTACCTGAGTCTGTCTAAATAGTCTAGGGTAAAGAATCAAAACTCTGAAATTCATCCATAGTTAATACATCTTCTGGCAGCATTTGGAGCTTGCTACAGGTGGGGAAGTGGACAAGGTAACTTCTTTTTCCTTTATTCTTCCATCCTGGGAATCCTCTCTCTGGGACACAAAAAGTCTTAATTTTCAGTGATAAATGCCAAAGCTTGGGGGAAAAGTACAAATCCATATGGCCCAAGATACAGGTGCTGGAATCAATGCTGTTTTAGTGTCAAATAGTTATAGCAGAGATTAGCTACCTTCCATAGTTATTGTTACTATTTCCCCCCTTATGTTGACAACCATGGTTTGCAGTTCACACTAATAGGTCATCCATTGTTGTTTCACTCCACTGATGCAGCTCAAGTGTGCACTTTAAAGTATATTGTAGTTATAAATGATAGCAGTCCATCTGTCTTTGACTTTGTCTATTACTTGTCCTTTATATCAAGGTTATGCCAGTTTAATTTTTATTAATAACATTATGAATATTTTGACCATAGTTTCTAAGAGTTGGTATAACAAAAATGAGAATAATTATCATACCACTGTGAGTGTCCCAAAAGAAGAAGGTCAAATGCTAGCTTTTTAATGACAGATGAAAGGACTCATACAACTGGATTTGGCAGATAAATAATAAAAAGAACATATTGCACAAAAGGCAGAAAAGAAGATATAAAAGCATATAGGGAGAATGAATCCTACAATTCTGGCACGAGGCAAACAAATATTTCTAAGTCAATCAAAAGTTTCTTGTCTCCCAAGAAGATACCAACACTCAGTTGGATATAGCAGCCACTGAATTATCTTGGGTAATTCCACACAAACAAGCAATGTTGTCATGTTGTTCCCTTGATTGCTTTCTGAAATGAATTTAATTATATTTCCTGAGTCATAAATTGCTTTTAAAATGTCCTCTGGGTGAACAAAAGGAAAAATTTTGGGTAACAGATATGCTGGACCCCTGCTTAGTAGAGTTATTTCTGTCAGATCTGACCAATGACCATGATTTCCATAGTATATCAAGTGATCCTCAAGTCCTGGCAACAAGATGATGTTCTCTCTAGCTCTTTAGTATTTGAACTTGAAAAGTGGAGTTTCAGTCTTCTTGATTTTTAAAAAGATGAGCTGCAAAAGCATAAAACAAAAGATTGTTGATATCTTACTAAATACAAGCTGACTTTGCTCATCTATCTGCACGTGTGGTAAGCAGTGTAAATGTAAATGTTGGCAAACTTCATTCAGTGTGGACATTTCTTTCTAAAGAAGGTGAAAAGATCTTACCTGTTAAAAGTTCTGTACACCTTTTCCACAAGGATGCTAAAAAGGGATGTGATTTGATATGCTGTGATATTGAGGTTTTTATAATAAAAGTCTTTAGTGACTTTTAGCTTCCTCAAACATACAGGAGCACTTTATTGAGATTTTTGGCTTTATGGAAATGAAAGGAGATAGCAGTTTTAGATATATGTCTACAAAGTGACTATCATTATTACTGGTCATAGAAAACATATTAAAATGTTGAACTGTCCTAAATCATGTTTTCAAAGTATGAGGCAAAAATAATATCTTTCTCTAGTGTGAGAATATATTGAAGGTCAGAATGGAGAAAAGGGATTACAGTAAAACAAGTTTATGTGTTGTTTTTCTAAAATTCATTGATGATATTTGAAGAAGCCATAAGGAGCCTTGAAAAGGACAACTGACTATACTCAAGTTGTTGGGTGTTATGTGTGGGATGTGACAAAAACTCATTTAGAAAAAAAAAGAAAAAAAAAACACACTCATGTTTTGGGAAAAAGACTGCTTCTGAATGGAAAAAAAATGTCACCAGAGGATAGGCAAGTTAGATAGATTTTTTTTTTCTAAATTTCTTTACTAAGACTATGACTTATTTGAAATCTGGCTTTGATTTCACAAATTTGAATTACCACTGTGCTTTAAAACCATTTTAAAAACCATTTTACCAAACAAAGAGAAGTTTTATTTATGATGACATCCAATATGCTTCATAGTGTTTTGAAATTGATGGACATATTGGATCGCCTATGATGAGTTTATAGAGACAACGGATCTCATTGACAAACTGCAGGCCTATCAAAGCAGGCATGTAAATACAAAGTGGATGAACATTTCTGGAGACCTAGAAACGAATTCTCACAAGCCTAAAGCCCTGCTATTGCTAGTAAACAAACTCCTAAGTATTCTGTTTGTAAATGTTTTTGTGGAGAGGATATTTGGCTTGATAGTACCACGTTGGAGTGATACCAAGAGAGTGTAGAGTGGGCTTGATAGGAACACAGCCAAAAGTCAAATAGAATTTTACATTTCACAGTATTCAATTTTACCACTATATAAAGAAATAGAAGGATACCCTAATGGTTGCAGGCAGTTTAAAGAAATATTACTGGAAAAAGAAACAGAGTAAAAATATCCTACGGTACCATGGAACAGATGGAAGCATGTCATTATTATTTTTCATTACTCATAAGTAATAGCTGTTTATATTTTCATTCTTCTTTTAAAAAGTCATATTGATGTGTCTTAAGAATATGCAATAATATAGTCTATAAAATTTAGTCAATAAAGAATTTGAAAAAGGTTAAAATGCTGTATCAGAGGACAGAAAATTATTAAAATGCTAATATTAATTAATTAATTAATTTGAGTCAGAGCCTTACTCTGTCACCCAGGCCAGAGTGCAGTGGCATACTCATGGCTACCGTAGCCTTGACCTACTGGAATCAGGCAATCTTTCTGCCTTAGCCTTCCAAGTAGGTGGGATTACAGGCACATGGCACGATGTCCAACTAACTTATTTATTTATTTATTGTAGAGACAGAGTCTCACCATGTTGCTCAGGCTTGTTTTGAACTCCTGGGCTCAGTCAATCTTCTTGCCTCAGCCTCCCAAATTGCTGGTATAACAGGCATGAGCCACCACGCCTGGCCTGCTGTTTTTTGTTTTTTATTTTTTGCTGAAGTTTCACTCTGTCACTCAGGCTGGAGTGCAATGGCATGCTCATGGCTACCTCAGCCTCTACCTGCTGGGCTCAGGCGATCTTTCCACCTCTGTCTTCCAAGGTAGCTGGGACTATAGGTGTGCACCACTACGCTTGGTTAATTTTTTTGATTTATTGTAGAGGCAGATGAGGTCTCGCCAAGTTGCTCAGGCTGGTCTTGAACCCCTGAGCTCTTGCCTGGGCCTCCCAAAGTGTTGGAATTTCAGACTTGAGCCACCACGCCTGGCTGGCCTACAGTTTGTAATTTAAATAATAGAATTTGTGTAACTGAAAGATATGTATTATATATATATCTTCAAATAAAATTCCATTTTTAATATTTTTGCGTTAAAGTAATAACATATATTGCAATTATTTATTATATATTGTTATGTTTGTTGGTTTTCTTTTTATTTTGCTTCTTGAGTTTGGTATGACTGAATCCTGGAGTGGCTCTCTAAAAAGCTGGTTACCCTACTTTCTCCCAGCGTACTTTTCCTGAGTCATATTTTAAGGCAGAAAAACAAATCAAATTTTTATTATTTGCCTCTTACCGGGTACAATTAATCCCTCACATTGGCCACTGACTCTAAAGGAGTCACTATTGCCTTGTTCTTATTGATTATATGTGGGAGTGAAGCCAATAATTCTCAAGCCATTTGTATATTGTTTAGGAATCTTTTTATATCATTTAAAAATGTAATTTATTTGAGATCCAATGTCTTAATTTTTGTTTGTGCTAATTGGAAAAAGGAGAAACATCAAGCTTTTATTTCTTTAATAAGAAGCTGAAGTAGAATGACGAGAGTTGTCCATGTATCTCACTGATATGATGTGCATCACATACTTATACATATCAGTATCTGACTGGAGACTGAAATGTCTTTTAAAGTCTAGTTGTTGGAAAATGAAACTTTTATTTTCATCATTCTGCCCCTCATTCATCCTCTCCTTGCAACCCATAAGGGTTTTCTAGTATTCTAAGACCTCGTGATGTGTTCTTTCCTTATTACTACTTACTTCTCACGTGCAAGCCCATACTTTTTCTCCCATCCTCACATCATATAAGCATCTCTGTACTTATGACAGAATATCCATCTCCTCTAGCTCTTTGGATCTTGTCTTACTTTAAGGCCCCATGAAAATGTCCTTCGCTTCATAAAACTTTCTTTAGATCATTTTCTAACTCTACTGGTGGTGCTAAAAACATGTATACACATTTTAAGAAGTGTTGTCTATGTATTACTATTTTAAGTACTTTTTTGGAAGTGTCTGGATGCTGATGGTAACTACAGTGAACACCTCTTGTGATTGCAGAAATCAAACGTGACTTGCTTTCATCTTTTGTTATTGGTATATATTTTTCCTTCCTTAAAATGTGTATGCATTTTTTTTTTGGCACCCTCTATATACTTCTATGTACCACATGCCTTTCGATTCAGCTACCATCTTGTAGTATCCTGTGAAGTTTCATGTACTCTCTCCCCAGAGGGATTGTGAAGCAGGGATCATGCCTCATTCTTCCTTTGTATCCCCCCAAAATACCTAGAACAAATTTAGGCAGATTATAATTTTTCAAGAAAGATGATCAATGGTTCATGCAAATGATGGGACCTGCAAAATATAATGTGGTAGTAAATAAGTGATAATATCTAATCTCTTGGAAACATCATGCATTACATTTAACAGGACATGAAAGCACAAGGCCTTTCTTGAGATAGGAAAAAAATGATCATAATCCTGACTCCTGGGCTAAGGTTTTAGTGTCTTACTACTTTTGGGTAGAGACTCCAGATTATATAAAACACATGGATACACACACGCACACACTCATGTGCACATGCACACATACAAACACACAAAGAATGGGGGTTTGGCCTTGACATACTTTTTAAATTCAATGCCAGTACTTTTTAACAGCATGGTCTAAAGTTGGAAAAATAGACACTCAGTGTCTAGTTGAGTTATGGGTTGAGAATGAATTTCACAACAAACCTCAATGATTTTCCACCAACTACACCAACCCAAAGACAATTTCTAATCACTTGGTGGCCATCGTATTGCAAAAGAAGCAGAGCACAGACATGCTGTCTGTTTCACTTAAATTTATGAAAACCCGCTGAAAGGGAATGTAGAGAGTAAACGACCCATGGTAAAGCATTGTGAATGAAGGGAGAGGTGCTGTGGTTAGCTGCGTTTCTCAATCCCTCAGATTCTCAAAGCCAAGAGAAAATTTATCCTCTTCCACTGAGACATAAACTAAACTCCTTCTGGCCATTAATCTGCAAAGTTGATGCTTGCCATGGTAATTCATCAAACATTTTTGTGGGGTGAGTCTGGTGGGGCTCTGGGGCATCCGCCTTTGAAATTCAAAGCACAGTTTTGTCCCCTGGGGACAGAGTGACTTTCTCCCCTCCCTGCACATCTGGAAGGGGAGTTTCTGCTTCTGCTCTTCCTTAGGCTGAGTCAGGGGCCTGAAAGTGCAGCCATCTTTATGAATCCTGTGCTTGTCTCTCACAGCTCTAAATACTCTACCCAGGCTGTCAGGAGAGGAAAAAGAAGAGAAATACTACAGCTGAAACTCTGTTTATGAGGGAATTTTTAAAAAATGACAGCTCTGTATAGAAAAAGGCGAATTTTTGTTTTTAGTGGTTTTATAGGAGCTAGTCACTATATTAACCACTGTGAAAAGAAAGTTGAATCCTCAAGCTACATGTCTCAATCACATTTGCAAATAAATTAAGGAATGCTTTTGGAATCTTGAGATCTGATCTGAATTTACAACTACATTTTCAGGCCCAGAGATAAATATAAGATCTGATGACAATGGGCATGCCTACAGAGAGCATACCCTTGGGCGCTGGGCTAGTCTTTTGCACTTCGAGTACCGGGCACTTGCCAATGCTTTGACCCTTAGCTGAAAGTCTTCTTTCAAACCTTCTAGTCTTTACATGGATTGGCCCTGCTCCCTCTATAGTCCTCTGCCCCCCAGATCTTTACAGCACTTCAGACACAGTGGTCACCTTTTAGTTTCTTGAGAATACTAGTGTCTTTTCCTCATAGGGCTATTTACCCTGACTAGAAGTCCCTGCCCTATAATCTTTGTGAAGTTGGCTTCTTTTGTCAGAGGTTTTAACTCTACTGTCAACTCCTCACAGAGGTCTTCTCAGATTATTTAGTTTAAAGGAGCAAAAATCACCCACCCACCAATCACTTTCCATCATTTTTCAGTGTATCACTTTCCTTGTAACATGCATTAATATCTGCCATTGTCTCTCTTTCAGCCTTTCTCTCTCTCTCCCTTTCTTCCCTTCCTTCAACCTCTCTTTCCTCCCTCTGCTTCTCTTTCTTGCTCCCCCTTCTCTCTCTCTCTCTCTCTCTCTCTCTCCCTCTTCTTTCTTTCCATTCCACCTCTACCTCTACTAAATTGTAAACTCCAAGAGTAAGGCCCTCATTCATCCTGTTCACTGTGATATGACTATGCTATGTGTTCAGTAGTTCTTGTTGAATGAGTGGTATCCTTGTTTTTTGGGTGTTTGGCTGAGGATAGCATGACACTTATAGTAAAGTTTATGTTATTTTTTCATACTTAAAAAACATGCTTGACTCAACATATTTTAGATATAATTCACATCATATACATTTTTCTGTTAACCAATTCATTCACTCAACTGCTATTTGTTATCTACTATTTGCCAGATACTTTGGCAAGACACTGTACATGTCAGAGAAGATCCAGCCAGGCAAATGATATGATGAAATAGAGCGGGACACGTGTAGAAACAAATGTTCATATTTTATATCAAATATTATATATATTCAGACCTGTCTGTCTGACATCCAATTTTCTTTTTCTAGCCAAACTGATTTGTTTCTGTTCCAACCGTATACCCTCCAATAAGGCTTTCTCTTCCTTACTCCACAACTGGGCCCCATCTTCACTTATATTATTATTGTATTCTAGAACTCTCTTCCTTCTGTTGTTTTCTTTAAGGCTAGCTCAGGACTTTCTTCCCCTTTAATGGTTACATAACCCCGTCAACCCCGTCAGTTTCCATTTGTCCTCTGGGCTCTTCTCTTTAGCATGCAGAGTTCAGGCCCTTTAAAATTGAGAACTTTCTACGGATGATGATTTTACACTTTTTCCATATATGTTAATATTGAAAACCCAACTCAATTCTATCTTCTTTGAGAAAGCAGGCATATTTTATAATTCTTGTAGGTCTCTGCCAGTATCATAGGCAGTGTGGGAAACATAATAGCAGTCAATAAATTCTTACTGATTGATTGGTGTCGAAATTTAGTTGTCAGTTCCAGACGGCATGCCGAATCTGAATAAGAGCAGGTCTGGTAAAAGACTCTTCAGCATTTCAGCCTCCTTGTAGATCAAGTACAGGCAAAGCTTATGGTGAAAGGTGGTGAAAGGCAAAATTCCAATAGCAAGAGTATTATTAATCTACTTAAGCCATTAAGTGTTGTCCAGTATTAGATTGGGCCGGAAATCCTGGTTTTCAACTCTTTCCCATTTGAATGCCCAAGAGGCTGTCAGCGAGTAAGAGGAAATGCGGAATTGGTTTTCAGTTGCCCGAGGAGAGGAGCTTAAATTCCTAGATTTATGGCTGTGCTTTACCTGAAACTTTTATTTTGCTTTTACTTTTATGTAGCAATCCAGTGTACTGTATTTCAGTTGGTGCTTCTTAAGCAGTCTAAGGGAACTCTAAAAATAAGTACCGGCCAATTTATACAGTAATGTTCATAGTGGTCTTTATGGAAAGTCTCATCACAGGCCAGTATTCTAGAAACCCCCACAAGGAATGATACTTTTATAACGGGCCTTAGAGTGAAGGAGGTACAATTTGTAGTGTGTGTGGTCTGTCTGTGATCTCTGAACTCAATTATTCTAGCTGTTCAAATTCTAGTAGTAGAAAAAGAGGCCTGTAGAGTGTAGTAGTAGTTGTGTGTCTATCTTGCCTTTTCTCTTTGGCCAAAGTTTCCTATCTCAAAAATAAGTGAATGGTTTGAGCTAGATAGCCTCATAACCACCTCCCACTTTGAAATTCTTATGCATTGATGACTATTCAGACAATAAAAGTGAACTTGGATATCCAGCGATAACTTAGGTAAAGAAGAAATTTTGTCCTTACTGTCACTAAACATGTCCTATACTACTGGAAGGCCCGGTGGTCTTCTTTCCATTGACATTTCTGTGTCTCTGTCATTTCCTCACCTTATCTTCATTGTCTAAAGTGAATTCTCCCTCTTTTAACTCTCTGTATCACTCATATACTTCTTTATTAATTTGCCTTTTATTATAGTTATTTAATGGATATACATCTTGTTTTCCCAAGTTGACTTTAAGCTATTATTGGGCAGGAACCTTGCCTCATACTTCTTAATATCTTCAGAGTGACCATAGTAAATGCTCAGTAAATATTTGCTGCTAATTATATACCTTAGCTGACTCATCTTGTCGTTGGTGAATTTTACTACAGCAAGTGGTGATATAACGATATAACTTAAAACAAAGGTAACAAAGAAAATCTAGAAGAACTTTGAACACTTGGTTAAAACTCTAAAGTTGATAAATTCTTTCAGTGTTGTTCGGTAAAATACAAATTATTTTGAATGGTTTTATCAGTTGATATATCTGGCTATTATTGCCAGTAATTGTTTTATGTTACTCTCCTCTAAACTCAACAAGGATAGGATCTTCTTAAGCACAGAGTCTGTATGTTATTCTCCTTTATGTCCTTGACCTTATTTGGGTTACAAAGTGAGGGCTCAATACATATTTATTAAAAGCATAAATGAATGAGTTCCCTTCAGAACCAAAGCTAGAAAATCTGTTAAAGAAAATATTTAGATCCCCCTGGCTCTCAAAGCTGCAAGTTACTAATGCTGCCCACCCATTTTCATACTAATGGTCTATCTTCTACATGGGAAAGTTTATTGGACTAAAATGTGATAACAGGGACCAAAAGTTGATGTCTTTGCATTCGCTGGTTTGGGAATAACTCCTGAGAAGAAAAAATGTAGTTTCCTTTCAGTTTTATTAGGCAGCCTCGATCTTGGGGAAGGAACATGTTCTTAACACTACAGGCAAAATAAAATGGTTTAATTATTATAATCTTACACTCCATATTTGAGATTTGGGATAGACTATGAATAGGGTCAATGTTTTAACTTGTCCAAGATGTTAAAATAATCTTAAAATTCTATAAAAGAAATTATTGACAGATTTTGGAATATAAAAATGTGTACTTTTATATATCTGCAAAATTGTAAGCAAAATTAAGACAGATAAGCTAGGAGATAATATTTTAAAATATGCTGAAAGATTTTATCCCTCTACTATGGGAAGAGCTTTTATAAATTCTACCCCCCCCAAAAAAATACAGTAGAAATATTGGATAAAAGATGTGTCTATGCAAAACTAGAAATGCAAGTAAACATAGAAAGTTTACTAGACTTACTGGAAATGAAATAAAAATCACTATTGAGGGACTTTAAAATTTGGAGTTAAAAAGAAATAGTAATACTTAATAAATATTAGTATTCTATGGTACTATCTTTCTTCCAGAAGTAATTTATTTCAATATATTTAGAACACAATTTTGTAATTTTTATTACTACAAAAATATGGTAGCTACTCTTTGACTCTACAATTCCATCTTTTAGGGTACAAAGATGTGCCCAAGATTTATGTAAAAGGCTAAAAGTAATCCTTCATAGCATTGTTTATATGTTTATTAAAGGAAAAATGAAAACACCCTAAATGTCTAACAATAGGTAAAATAGTAAAAAAGGAAGAAAAGGTGGTGTATTCAGATGATAGCCTGTTATTTCAAAAATTCAGTGTTTAAAGAATAACATGACATTATCCTTATGATATAGGTGGGGAAGAAATATTAAAAGATACATAGAACATCTCAATTTAATGAACCCACAGAAGACTTGGAGAAAGCTTACTGAAATATCAGCTGTGGTTCTCATTGTGAGATAAGATACACTGTGAATGCTTTTTTTGGCAGGGTGAAACATCATTGTTCTATCATTTTGTTTGTGTCACTGAGAGGCTAAGTGTCAGAACACTGAAGATCTTGTTGGTTTGAAAGAGTTCATTAGTTCTTTGAATAAAAATTGTAGTGTGTGTTATGAGTCTGGTATGCCAGATTCTGAAACACAGAGCTTAGAATCAAATGAAGGGTACAGCTAGGTAAACAGACACATATGGAATAAGTATTATTGTATTAAGTGCTTTGATGATATAATAAGGAGAATAATAATAATGATGATGAAGATAAACAATTTATATAGTGGTTGTAGTTTTTGTAATTTGCTGTGTAATGAATTATCTCAAAACTTTAGTGACTAAAACAATCATCGTATTATTCTCTGGGTCAGGGATTCAGACAGGATAAGGAGATGACTTTTTCTCTACTCCACAATGTTTTTAGTCTCAGCTGGGAAAACTTGAATACTGAGGATGACATGACTGTAGATTGGAACTATCTGAAGGCTCATGCTCATACATTCAGATGTCTGGGCCGAGAGGACCCACAGACATACTCTTTGTGGCTCAGCTTCCTCATGGTTTTGTTCCCTCAAAATAGTTGGCCTTACGTGGCAGTACAAGGCTCCAAGCCCAAGGGTTCTATTCAATAAGCAGAAGCTGCATCCGCAGTTTTTCTGACTTAGGCTTAGAAGTCACAAATATATCCAGATTCAAGAGGAGAGGACACGGATACCACCTCTTGATGGGAGGAGTGCCAAAGTCACATTGTTAAAGATTAAATGGGATTAGAGATATTGTCTGTGACCATATTATGTGTTAGACATTGTTCAAATGGCTTTCTTTCAATTAATTCATTTAATCCTCACAATAATTCATGAGGTAAGTAATATTATCTCCCCCCCTTATAAAGAGGAAACTAGAGTCATGGAGGTAAATAACTCGTCTAAGGTTGCACAGTAGTGCAAAGTTGGACTCCAAACTCAGGTGGCCTGACTTCAAAGTCCATGCTCTTAATTAGCTAAGATGATCAGATTACTATGGAAGTATGCAGAAGATCTCTCTAGTCCTAACCTAGGACAGGGAGTGGGGAGCAGGTCAAGAAAAGCTTCCTAAAAGAAGCAATAACTAAACTGAGTCATACAAACAAACAAAACCCAGTAAACCAAGTTGTGAAGAATCAATAGAATGTACAGTAGTTGGCTAGGCTGTGGGTAGCTGGCTGGAATGGGAAAATGTCTTGTGAAGAGAAAACATCATGTACAAAGGCCCCTGGAAAGAGATCACAGGGTATCAGGGAAGTTTCTCTTCTGGACTAGAATTTAGAGCTGAGGTGGCAAGTTTCAAATGATGAAGCTGTGAAGATTGGCAGGAATCAAGTCAGAAGGACCTGGGCAATCCAGTAATGTGTTAAAGAGTTTGGTCACCATATAGAGAGATAGCCAGGTTGGTTATATGACTGAGCTGAACTTTTTTCCCCCTCCCATCAATTAGATATGTGTTTATTTTTATTTGCGTTTTTAATCATAATAAAATAGATGTAACACGAAGCATACCATTTTAATCATTTTTAAGTCTAAATTTCAGTGACATTAAGTATGTTCACCTTGTATACAACCATCACTACCATCAATCTCTAGAACTCATTTCATTTTGCAAAACTGAAATTCTATTCTATCCACCATTCTTTCTCCCTATGAAATTGACTATTCCATTTATATGAGGTTCCTCATATAAATATTTATATAGGTTCCTCATATAAATATTTACTTAGCATAATGTCCTTAGAGTTCATTCTTATAGTATGTCAGAATTTTCTTCCTTTCTAAGACTGAATAATATTGCATTGTATGGATAGACCATATTTTGTTTATCTATTAATTTGTTGGTCGTTACTTGGGTTGCTTCCACCTTTTGGCTATTATGAATAATGCTACTATGAACATGGGTGTACAAATATTTGAGATCTTGTTTTCACATCTTTTGAGTGTATACCCAGAAATGGATTTGCTGGATTATATGGTATTTTTATTCCTAAAATTTTTAGGAGTTACCATACAGTTTTTTCATAGCAGCTACACAATTTCACAGTCCCACCAACATTGCATAGGATTCCAATTTCTTCACAGGCTCATTGACACTTGTTATTTCTGTTTTTTTGTTTATTTGCTTGCTTGCTTTTAAATAATAACCACCCTAATAGATATGAGGTGATACCTCACTATGGTTCTGATTTGCCTTTCCCTAATGATTAGTAATATTGAACATCTTTTTGTGTGCTTATTTGTATACCTTCTTTGGAGGTATACAAATGTCTGTGAATTTACTCTTTAGAATTATCCCTCTGGGGGAGAAGTAGAAGGGTGGGAGGAGAGACAGAACGAAGGCAGGGAGACCAGGTAATAAGTTTCACTAGTCTTATCAAGAGATAATAAGGCTTCAGTCATGTGACTAATGAAATTGCATGGAGCAGTGGTGGTGGTTGTGAGAAGCAGGAGATTGAATTGACTGTATTGCAGATGAAGCAGAACAAAAAGACAAGGTTACTCCAGGTTGAGTGGATGATGGGATGAAGGCTGGTTTCAGCCAGGATGTACTGATGAAGCCATTTTGACTATTAAAATGTTGAAATATAGGCTGGACTCAGTGGCTCAGCCTGTAATCCCAGCACTTTGGAGGGCTGAGGTGAGTGGGTTGCCTGAACCTGAGGGTCCGAGACCAGCCCAGGCAACTTGGTGAGACTTCGTCTCTACAATAAATCAAAAATTAGCCGGGTGTGGTAGTGCGAGCCTGTAGTTCCACCTGCTTGGAAGGCTGAGGTAGAAGGATCACTGGAGCCCAGTAGGTCGAGGTTGTGGTGGCCCTGAGTGTGCCACTGCACTCCAGCCTGGGCGACAGAGTGAGACTCCAACTCAAAAAAAAAATTTTTTTTTTAAAATACTTCCATTGCAGCTTCCAGAAGATACTCCTGAGTGCCCCTTCATTGCCCCACCCATCTAAATCTTTAGAACTCCCGACTGCTAGAATGCCTCACAATCCCCTAATTAAGAATTAAAGCTGGGCACAGCGGGCAGAAAAGGGGGCCTCAGACCCTGCTCTAGCTCAGTGGCCAGTGTCCATTCTGATTGGTCAAGGCTCTTCCTCGCTGATTGTTACATTTTTTGCATATTACCCCCAGGTGGTAGTACCATTTCTTGACACATGTACCAATGTGGAAGGAGTTCATCAAAGTTGATAAGTTTTATTCTGAGGCCTGTTTATATATTCAAGTGGAGATAATATATTCAAGTGGAGCATTCTTAGCTCCTGAGAAAGAGATTTAGGAATTTTTGACATATGATAATCATAGAACCTAAGAAGTTACTATTGAAGGAAGTAGTTTCCCTCTGCAGTGACTCTATGATAAAGTTATTCACAATTTACCAGCTATGAGGAAGAATAACACTTCTAACGTTCCATTGAGGTAATTTATGCTCAAGATGCACATTGGCAGAATGTGGTAACTTTTCCAGATTTTCAGAAGCCAGGGATCTGGGAAGGAACATTCTTTTTTCCCTACAGCAACTTAAGCCTATTCCAGAGACGGTGGTTGTTTACTTCCTCCTGTAGTGCCTTTAGCTGCAAACAAAGAAACTGAGATTCACTATGCTCATTTGGCACGCTCTCCACAATGGGCAACCTACAATTTTACCAGAAGCTGATGAGGCTTTTGTTTTGTTTTGTTTTGTTTGGGGAAGACCAGAAGGGATATCAGTGTTGCTGCCTGCAGGATAAGTAAAGATATCCTACTATGTATTTTATTGGCAACCCTGATAGCATTTTCTCCATTGGTGGTTTATGTGTAATAGAGACCAAACTGCAATTTTCTGACCTGCCAAGATCCATTATGTCTGGTAAATATAGTTTATGCTTGACAGAATACACACTTAGGGTGGAAAGCCATGCAAATTAAACTAAGGTTTAGGCTAATTTTTGGTAGTGAAAATTATTCTCCCTTGGTGACCTTATTCAACATGAAATAAAACAACTAGAAAGCTATTCATGCAGTCCACTCTTTCTTTAATCAAAATCATAAAAGCCTTTGGATCAGCCCAGCTTCTGATTCTCATAGCTTATGTCTTTCAAGGAACCTAATCTTTTATGGTCATAAGAAGCATTTTGTATTAATAGATTGGAGATTAGGTAATAAAATATTTCTTTAAAGTATCTACTCTTAGTCCACTTTGAGAGCTATGCCAATCATATCTGTCTATGGATTTATGGAGACTACATCACCACTGAGTCTTGGTATTTTAGCACAATTTATATTTTACAAATATTCACCCATTGTCTGGGTTATTAAAGTTTAGTCCTAGATCAGAATGGCATCTCATTTTTGGCAGTCTGAAAAGTAGTTTGGACACAGCTAAAAAAAGAAGAAAAACCAAATTCTAGTAATATTGACCATAAGTTATAAACAAGCCCAATTGATTGTTTAGTACATTTAACTGTCTTTCTAGTGATGATTTGTACTAATATATTTAATTTATGTAGCTTAGCCTCTAATATTATCTCAATAATACCATCTCCATTCACAGTGGAACAGAAAAGGCAATGTTTACTATGCCATTTTATGGTTCAGGACTTGGATGGCTCTTAGGTCAAGGTAATAAACTTGTTCTATTTGATGGCTCTCAAATTCTTTTCTTCTTTTTCTTTTGAAACATGTTTTAGATCAACAAACAGAAATTACATATATTTATCTTGTACAACACGATGTTTTGAAATGTGCATAATTGTAGAATAGCTAAATTGAGCTAATCAACACAGGTTGAGTTTCTCTTATCTAAAATGGAATCAGAAGTGTTTCGAATTTCAGATTTTTGGGGGTTTGGTACCAGTTGAGCATCCCAAATTTTAAAATCTGAAATACAAAATACATTGGTGCTCAACAAGTTTCAGATTTTGGAGCATTTCAGATAATGAATTTTCAGATTTGGAATGCTCAACCTATATATGCATTACCTCATGTACTTATGATTTTTTCATGGTGAGAATGCCTAAAATATACTCTTAGGGATTTTCAAGAATATAATACGTTATTAACTATGTCACCATGTTGTTTAGTAAATCTCTTGAACATATTCCTTCTATTTAACTGAAATTTTGTATCTTTTGGCCAACATCTCCCAACTGACTCCCTTCCCAACAGCTCCTGATAGCCACCATTTAACTCTTTGTTTCTGAGTAACTTTTTAAAAAATCCACACACAAGTGAGAACACGTGGTATTTGTCTTTCTTTGCTTGACGTATTTCACTTAACATAATCAGGTACATCCATGTTGTTACAAATGACAGATGTCCTTCTTTTTTGTTTTTTTTTTTTTGAGTTGGAGTCTCACTCTGTCGCCCAGACTGGAGTGCAGTGGCCACTCTCGGCCACCGCAGCCTCGACCTGCTGGGCTCCAGTGATCCTTCCGCCTCAGCCTTCCAAGTAGCTGGAATTACAGGCGTGCACTACCACACCCGGCTAATTTTTTGATTTATTGTAGAGATGAGGTCTCACCAAGTTGCCCAGGCGAGTCTCGAACCCACGGGCTCAGACAATCCACTCACCTCAGCCTCCCAAGGCACGGGATTACAGGCTGAGCCACCTAGCCCGGCTCAGCTGTCCTTCTTTTTTAAGACTGAGTAGTAATCCATTGTGTATATATACCACGTTTTCTTTATCTGTTAATTCATTGCTGGACACTTAGGCTGATTCCATATTTTGGCTATTATGAATAATGCTGCATGGGAGTATATATATTTCTTCTACATAATGATTTCATTTTCTTTGGAAATATACCTAGTAGTGGTATTTCTGGATTGTATGAAAGTCCTGTTTTTAATTTTTTAGGAATCTCTATATTGTTTTCTATAATGGCTGTACTAATTTACATTCTCATTTGTAGTGTACAAAGGTTCCCTTTTCTTCACATCCTTACCAACACTTACCTCCCATCTTTTTGATGGTAGTCATTCTAACAAGCGTGAAATGATATCTTACTTTGGGTTTAATTTGCACTTCCTATTGATTAATGAATTGAATGGTTTTTAAATATACTTGTTGACCACTTGTATGTCTTCTTTTGAGAAATACCTATTTAAGTCCTTTGCCTTTTTAAAAATTTGTTTTCTTGCTATTGAGTTGTGTGAGTCCTTATATATTTTTGGATGCATAGTTTGTAAATATTTTCTCCCATTCTGTGTCATCTCTTCACTCCATTGACTCCTTTGTTATGCAGAAGCTGTCTAGTTTGATGTAATCCCAGATGTTTATTTTTGCTTTGGTTGCCTGTGCTTTTGTGGTAGTATCCAAAGAGTCATTGCCCAGACTAATGTCATGGAGATTTTCCCCTCTGATCTCTTCTAGTAGTTTCATGGTTTTAGGTCTTATGATTAAGCCTTTAATCTACTTTGAGTTGATTTTAGTATATGGTGTAAGATAAAGGTATAATTTTATTCTTCTGCTGTGGATATTTGATTTTCCCAACATTTTTGAATTTTATTGAAGAGATTCTCCATTCCCCATTGTATGTTCTTTGCACCTTTGTTGAGAATCAATTAATTGTAAATGTGTGGATTTAATTTCGGGCATTCTGTTCTGTTAGTCTGTGTGTCTTGATGGCTGTCAAATATTGTAAGACAGAAGATCACACAGACCACACCCTTCTCAGACTTGCCATTAATAGCCTAGTGCCATCAGAATTAACAGAGTATTACAGAATGTGATGCAACAGCAAGCAAGTGATAATTTTACTTTACTTTTAAAGGATGTTCTCAGAAACCAAAGTTTAAAGAATGCCATTTATAGATGTGGGCACTACAAGAAACAGAAGTCTGGGCCATTGGTAGTTTCTAATTCATTCTCTGGAATATTTGCCCTCAGAGGGTGCAAGAAAGTCAGGCAAGTGGGAGGTAAGAATCCAACCATTCTATATCACTCTTATCTTTCTGTGAATAACCAGATTCTTCTTTTTTTCATTGGCAATCATGTTTTGTCACCTAGTAAAAAAAAAAATACTCCATAAAGATGAAAATTGGCTTATAAAGATTCTTCATAGGCATTATGTTGGAGAAGGATGTGTTCCTGCTTGAGGATTATGAATCTTGCCTTGGTTTGTTGACTCTGGGGTTATACTATGTCCAGTTATGGCCCCTTAGATGAAGACCCTGTGCTATTTCTGAGCATCCGCTCACTCAGCTTTCTTTTGGGCAGCTGATTCCCTGAAAGATGGTTGTCTTTGTGATTAAGCAGCGGGGGGTGGAATGCATGGCTCTTCACAACAAACTGCAAGGCGGATTGCTACTACCACAACGATTACTACTACTACTACAACGTTTTCGTTAGTATTATTATTAATTTTAAGAAGGAAAAATGATTGATCTTTTCTGTTTTTTGTAATTTTGGTAATCGGTTGGAAGAGATTGTGCCCAGGCATACTTTAATCACTGGAAGGGCATAAAGGTTTAATCTCCCAAAGGGGTTTCTCCCATTGTCATTTCCTGAAACATGTTAGGCATTACCCACATGGCGTGCAAAATAAAATTCAAATCAAACAATGAAGGAGATGTGATTCATCTTTTTTATGCCTTCTTTTGGGCTTAATTCCCAGAACCAGAGTAAATCTAAGAAGAGTGGGCTTTTGAGTTCCAAACATCCTACTTCTAAACTCTCCACTTAAAGGCCGCACAATCCCTGAACTTGAAAAGGTGAATAGATACACATCACTGGGATTAAATAAGGCAACATAGAAGAATAACTACAGGAGGAGGAAGTAAGTACAATCTCCTCTGGTATGAAGTTTGACCAACCTGAATGAATCAAACAATATTTCTAGTCCACCATCAGCTCCAGACTTTTTAAAGCTTTTGCTCAATTATATCACCCCACTGTATCCTTGGCTGACTCTCATAATTGCTGCTTTTCTATATAAGATGCATCTTTGGATTCATAGCCCCTGTAGTGTGTTTAGCAGACAAATGTAGTCATTGCCCCTCAGCCCATACAACATGGGTGATCTGGATGGGAATGAAATGCATACTTGGCTCATCACAGGGCAGCTTTGGCTTCACATATATGCCACAAATGTTGTCACTTCATAACACTGACAATAGTCACTGATGAGTGCATTTGAATCCCTTCCCAAAAGTACATTGCCTCCACACCACATGAATTAGAGCCATTTGTGTTCTTTTGCTTAAGTGTTTTTTTGTTGTTGTTCTTTCCTTCTCTCTGGTGTGCATTCAGATCAGATTCCCATACTATTTTTCCTTAATCTAAGTATTACATTAGGCAATTTTAGTCAGATTGTCAAATTCTTTGAGAACTCTTTTCATAGCTCTAAATCTAGGATGGTGCCTGGTAGTCAATACTTTTTATCAAATGAATAAATATTTTTCAGCACTTACTGGTAATCAAGAGATAATTGTAAACCAGTGTAAAAACATGAAAACTGAGTTGAATTGGTGGAAATAAAATATAAACTACATAGCTATAAGAGATAGGACCATACAGAATAGTACTGACAACATTTTATTTTGTTTCGTTTTGTTTTTACTTTCTTTTGGGGACTACCTGATACAAAAAAGTTCCTTGTGAAAAGAGAAGATTGAAATCCAATTAGAAGATTGGAATTGATAAATTAGTTAAGGGCTTTAGCATCTTACCATGGGCTGTGTTTCCCCGCCATGGAACCTATGGAGAAAAAACACAGCCCATGGTAGGATGCTAAATTTCTGATTGAAGAGCATGGCTGGAAGCTGCTGTGTTTGAAAGGCTAAAGAAAGAGCCTGGGTTTCTTGTGTCATATGATCCAAACAAAACCAGAAAGGCTGAATGGAGAGGGGGTGGGGAGGAGGACAGAAGAAAGGACACCATTATTCATTGTCTCTTCTTTTCCCTGGGGTAAATATTGGCACCCAAATATTCAACAGTAGGAAGACATGTGGAAAGTGGCCTAGCTGAAGGATTTGTGGCGACTAGGAGTCATAAATCAGATATGAGAGGGAGAGACCATATGGTGCAGAAAGAAAGTGACGATGCAGTGCTTTCAGCTGTAGCTATTCACACGTGCTCTCTTGTCCAGTACTGTGAGGGGCCCCATTCTATACTTCTGCTCCCCCACTGAACCTGCAGGAACGTCAGTTGAAATGCCTTGCTCTTTTCCATGCATTTCTAAACCAGCAAGATGTCAGTGACCTGAAGGAGATTCGAATAAGAGCCAGAAAAATGATTAAAGAGCTGGGGAGGCCGATGATCCAGTGGGTGTTTCCTCCCCGCACCATTAGAACTGACTTATGGGAAGACAGTCAAATAACTAGATATGTGTTGTTTGGCCCACGGCAGACAAGAAGGTATGGGGTAACTTGTCTCCAATGAAGTTGCCAACAGCCAATAAATTATTGTGTCTTTTCTTCTCCAAATGGACTATCAGTATATATTTTTTAAAAGTTTTATTGAAAATAGTTACCTCAAATTTATTTGTACTCATTTCTCCAAGTCTGAGTAATCGCAGACTCTCAGTGCTGCAAATCCCCACGAGTTTCAAAGCGGCCTCCATTACTCCACACAACTCTGCTTACCCAGGGAAATTGCCTCCCCTCTTTCCCCCAACCGATCAGGAGATCAAGAGGGTGAGATTGAAACCCCTTTCCTTGGAGACACATCACCTTTCATGCTTGTTTCTGGCTCCCCTTTCGGGTGTGTGAGCAGAATCATTTTATTAAACCATTTGTCAGGGGGCAGATGGGAAGTCTGTCTTTCCCATTAGTCAGCAAAAAGTGACCCCAGCAGCTGTGGAGGGAATTGGTCAAGCTGTTGCTACTAACCAGACCAGAGCAGAGGAGGAGGCTGGGCTTTGCTCAGTTGTCAGAGGGCCCCAGACAGCTCCTCAGGAGACCTTGAGCCAATGAGTCCCTGTTTTTACTGGCCACCCTGTGTTAGGCTGAGATCCTTCACCCTGAACTTCAGGACCAGCCAGGGTGTCCAGCCAGGGAAGCGGGTAGGGCCCTCTAGCACCCGGAAGCTTTAGTACCTTGCCCTTAACACTTTATATCCATGTTTAATTAATTTCCTAACTTTGTGGGGGAAAAGATGAAATAAATAAGGTCAACTGACCACTCCATAATTTGTCTCTGAAGCTTGGCTGGACATAAAAGTCTACCTTCCAAAACCACACAACATAATTTATTTTACAATCCCCTCTCGGCACCCGGTCTGGACTAACCTTGAGTTTGGAGGCTGTGCCTTCGCTTCCTGGTGCTGGTGGTCACAGTGTGTCCTTTCTTGGCAGTGGCCGTGGGCCCAGCAAAACAGACCTCTGAAAGGCGAGTGGATTAATCATTCTGAAGGCATGCTCGCCTCAACAGTTCCCCTGCAGGATGTCTGAGAACCAGAGAGAGGGGACTGCTGTAGCTCTCAAGTGGCAGAGGGAGATGTCTGAAGACTCCCAAAAAGAAGGGGGGAACAACAGCAACAAAAAGAATGAAGGCTTTTAAATTACACACGCTGGAGTTTTCACTAAACCAAAAAGTATTACCAAAAAATACACTGCCACTCCTAGATCAGAAACTGTGATGAGTCCAACCTTTTTATTACAATCAGGCTTTCTCTAAATATATTATGCCCTGCAGGTCAAAATGATTTACTTCTCTATTTTGGGACATCTGAGTTCTATTCTACTGTTGCCAGTATGTTTTCAGCTGTGCCAGAACTGAGCAGGTCTGCGGTTCCTTTGTAACATCAAAACGGAGACATTTATCATTGAGATTTATCATGGGACAGCCTGCCAGATGGTTTGGGTATTTTAAAGGTGAACTGTTTGGACCTTGATTAGCTCATGCGGACTCCTAGCTAAAGACAACTCTATCAGCTGCTCAGTGGGAAGACACTGACTTTCCCTCCCCCTCCCCTTCTCTCTCTGTTCTTCTAGTAATGCAGAAAATATTAATGTAATGGCAGATGTGGCATAGATTGTCATTTCAGGAAGAAAACCAAGCCATAACCAATTCCACTGATTGCATTCTAATTATAATGTGACCTCCTGTTGCTTTGCATAGAGGCAGTATTCATTTCAGTACACCACTGTAAAACTTGCCTAGTCAACGACCCTCAAAGGGGCAATTGTAAGATTTAAGCTTGGATTTTTTTGCTCATACCAAAGGCTTTTATTCTGCCAAGTCTCTGCTGATTGGGCCAGAAAGAATGCATTTGATTATATAGACTAAACTTATTGGGACCAGAACCTTTGTGCTTTGAAATGCTTTTCATTCAAATTACGTTCAGACATTCAATCAACATTGATTATGATATGGATTGGCAATGGGGAATGCCTTGGGTTTTTGGTCTGGCTTGAAAGTTTGCTCAGCTCCATACTAGGTAACTGCAACTGGGAAGTCAGCTAATTTCCTTAACCTTAAACTTGAGTTTCCCACAAAAAGACAGTTTCTCTGGGGACACCAGGGGTTCCTTATTCCCACCTGATTCAGTATACCAAGATCATTTCTTTACTTAGAAAATTTGGGTCTTTGGGGTTTCCAAATTTAATTGATCTTCGGGAAAGCTTTGGGATATGTGTGCCCAGTTGTGTTAAGTAAGCAGTTCCTTGACTTTGTGTTTGAAAATCTAGAAAAACCCATCTTAGACTCAGATTCTGGGTCTGGGATTTTGGAACATGGAATAAAGAGAGCACTGATTCTAGTCATGGCTGCTGTCTGATTTAGTTTTCTCATCTGTAGAATTAAATACAAGTTGGTTCCAAGGTTCAACTGGTGATATAGTTGATTTGAAAATGTTGAGAAGCAATACAAAATCAAAGTGTTATTATTATTTACAAGTCTGAGTGTGTATTTGTGTATTTTGGGGGCCTTTGCCTGCATTTAAACCTTTCTCTGTCTCTGGAAAAATCCTGGTGAGATCAGTGTTCCAAGTGGTTGGCTCTTGGCAGAACTCACAGACATACTAAAGTTTTTGTTTTGACTTGAAGGTCCTCTTCCAGCCCTCTGAATAATTCCAGCCTGGAAGTCAGGCTAGAATTCCCATGGGGGGTGGGGATGGGGGAGTTGCCAGAGCTTCCTCATGCCAAGCTGATAAAATCTCTGGAGATAGCACCATTCTCTTTATCCAATCAAATGCCATCAGCTGTGTACATGACTCTCAAATATAGATTTCTAGCCTTGACAGCTTTTTTTGAAATTCAGCATTGCTAAGTATATGATCACCTTGAATAGTAGTCTAGGATCCCTAATTCAGTATATTCTCTTTGTCCCACCCAAACAACTGCAACCAGCCTCTCCTCTATTCTTTCTTTCTCTTAACTACTCCACTAATCTGAGTTACTCAAGTTCAACCTTGGGATCTTCATTTACTTTCTCCCACTCTCTTACTGTATGCATAAACCTAGTTGCCAAGTCCTGTGAATTGTACCACTGAGAATGCCCTTGAAAATGTTCCTTATTCCTAAATCTACTCTTTTCACTGAGTCTAATTATTTCCTTCCTGGCCTTTTTAACAATTTCTACATCTTAGATCTTTCCACCAAGCCAATCTGTCCTAAATTTGTCCTCATGCCACCTATTTCCTGGTATTCACACCCTTGTAAAATCCCTTCTCCGTATGATGAGATCTGTGACTTGCTTGCAACCAGTAGATTAGGGAGAAGACAATGGGTTGTCACTTCCACAATTAAATTATATAAGATTATGACTTCTGTTTTGCTAGCAGACTTTCTCCCTGATGGCCTTGATGAAGCAAGATGGCATGTTGAAGAGGCCCATATGGCAAGCAGCAGAGGGTGGTCTCTAGCTAACAGCCAGTAAGGAACTGTGGCACTCCATCCAAGAGCCCACAAGAAACTGAATCCTGTCAACAATCATTTGAGCATGGACGCTTCCCCAATCAAGCCTCAGATGAGACCCCAGCCCTGGCCTGTACCTTGATAGCAACCTTATCAGATACCTGTAGCAGAGGACATAGCTAGGCTGTATTCAGATTTCTGAAACACAGAAACTGTGAAATAACAAATATTTATTTTAAGCTGTTAAATTTGTGATAACTTGTCGCATAGTAGTAGATAACTATATTCTAGGGCAGCCCCATTTCTGCCTGACAGTGCCCATATTTTGCTCAGAAATACTCAATGTCTTCAAGTCCCTCTGTATTTCATCTTGAACTACCTATTCAAACTGTTTTCCAGTTCTCCTTCTAAGCACCATTGCTTCTGTACTGCTCATATTTCTCACTCTCTGTCTTTGCTGACATTGTTACCATCTCCTGGATTCTCTTTATGACTAAATTCCATATCTTTTTTAAAGGTCCACTTAAATACCACCATTTTCAAAAAATGTGATCCCTGAAGCTATATAGAACTCTAAGGGGCCATCGTTCTGTATCTTGGGTCCCTTTTCTGTTTTTCCTCAAAGGGTAGTTGTTTGAGGGCATTGACATACTTATCCCACAGGTTAAATAGCCCTTATCTGAAATGCTCAGGAACAGAAGTGTTTTTAATTTTGGATTTATTATTATTATTATTGAATTTATTTTATTTTAAAGATGTGGGCTACAATTCAGGATTAGGTATACAAGTGGTCACATACAGGTGAAGATTGAGTATACCTTTGGTTCACACTTTGCCTGGTTTGAGATCAGGTACCCTTATTAATGTTATTTGCCCCCATCCTGCCCTTCCCCTGGCAGTTTCTGGCTGCTGCCAATCCCTTTCTTCTAGTATTATGGTAAATGTTCAGGGTCCACTTATGAGTGAGAACATATGGTACTCAGTTCTTTGTTTCTGTGATAGATCACTGAATATTATAGACTCTAAATCCATCCAAGTTGCTGTCAAGTCCATAATTTTGTTCTCCTTTATGACTGCATAATATTCCATCATGTATGTGTACCACATTTTTTTTTATTCAGTAAAGTTTCAATGGGCAGCACAGTTCCATGGATTTTTTTTTTTAATATTTGCATTATATGCTTACCTGATCAGCATCCCTAATTCCAAAAGCCCAAAGCCAAAATTATCCAGTGAGCATTTCCTGTGAGTTTCATGTTGACACTCAAATAGTTTTGGATTTTGGAACATTTTGGATTTTCATACTGGGGATACTCAGCCTATACTACATTGCAGATTGTATGAGAAAGGAGGCTGCTCATCTTTCCATGTCTTCAGAGACTTATGGGTGGTATGCTGGGTCACGGAAGAGTTACTCATTCATAAAAAGCAAGCCAGTTTGCCCATAAGATAGCACCATAGAAGTGGTTTGTGAAATTATTGGTTTACTTGCCTGCTTATTTTTCCATTTATTCTTTCACTTCCTACCATACCAAGCATTTTCTGGGACAAGACTGGACTCATGGGCACCATGCTTAGAAGGGCATCCTGCAGTCACCATATCGAAACTCTTAATATTTTTATTTTTTGATCTGTATTTTCTAAGTGAAGTCCCATAGGATAGTGAGGTGTTTATCAAAGGCTTGGAGAATTCTCCAGTGCCTCCTGCCTCCCCAGGATGGGTCCTAAACCATCTGCTCCCTCTAACCCTGGCAGGGGTCTGGGCACAAGCAGAAGGATTGGGTGCACATGCCCTGTGTCCTAAGTCACAGTGGAAGGGCCTTTGGGCACCTGTGAGAGATCTTTACTTGCCACGTAGTTGGGACAAGATATGAAATTACAAATGGCAAACTCTGTGACAGGTTGAAGAGAGAGAGAGAGAGATCACAGATGAAAGGAAAAACAAAACAAAACAACTTTTCTCTTGCATTTTCGACAAGCTGCCCTGCATTTGCTCTTGTATTGGACCCTGTGAATTATGTAGCTGGCCCTGACTAGAGGGATAGTGGAAAACCAGTTAGTCAGGGATAGGGCTCTAGCAAGGAGGACAGCAAACGATGGACAATAGGCAAGACAATAAGCAAGTTGCTTTTGGAAATTCATAAGTGCTATGAAGAAAGTAAAATGAGATGACGTCTAGTGAGTGTGGCATGGGGGACATATTACCTTAAAGAAGATGATTAGACCAGGCGTGGTGGCTTAAGCCTGTAATCCCAGCACTTTGGGAGACTGAAGCGAGAGGATTGCCTGAGTCCAGGGGTTTGAGACCTGCCTGGGCAACTTGGTGAGACGTCATCTCTATGATAAATCAAAACATAAGCCAGGTGGGTGTGGTGGTGCGTGCCTGTAGTTCCAGACACTCGGAAGTCTGAGGTGGAAGGATGGCCTGAGCCCAGCGGGTCAAGGCTGCAGTGGCCAAAACCTAAACACAAAAGTCAATGCTGGAGGAGGCTAGTGATTCGGGGTGGGGGGGGAGGAGACCTAGTGGTGGCAGTGGTAGGATGAAGCCAATCCTTTAGCATCATCTGGCCATGGTGAAGAGACACTTCACCTCTGAGCCTGCTAGAGTCTGTGGCCCTGTATTTTCTCACCTAAACATCACTAAGGAGGCATTTTACAGCAACAGGCTATCCTTGCAGTTTCTGCCTTAATTTAATTCCTTCTTCTGTATCCACATAGCTATTTTACATTTTCTATTTAAATAGAGATATGTTGTACAAAGATATGTACTTAAAAAGGATGTAAATAATCTTAGGTGGATCAAGGAATGTATAGTTTCTAGGAAGAACTGTGCAGATGGGATTCTTTCTCACAGAACCTTAAGGACTATTGGATTTGTTCCAAAGGTCACACACTGGCACCTTATGCCCCAAATCTGGGCCCTAAAAGTGTTTTATTTGCTTTGCACGTTGCCCTTAACCAAACTGAAGTGCCCCTACAAGGACCCTGTAGTCACCAGAGAGATCTGCCCTAGTCTCTCTTGTAGTTTCCTGCTTGTGCAACTTCCCTTTGTGCCTGAATCCCTCTTTTTAATTGTTTCTTGTTAGAAAATGATACTCCATTGTATAGTGCAGACCTAGAAATGTTGGCATGTAGTTGGACCACAGAGCCAAATTCCCAGTGGGAGAATTAGAGTCCCTGAGATGTTTCTCCCTCATCCTCTTTGCCAGTCCCCTCTCCTCACTAATCTCGGAAGTCAGAGGTGGGGAAAGGCAGGCAAGAAGGCTAGAGGGCAAAGTCCTAATTCCTGAGCCCCCGGGCCCACCAATCTGTGGTGCCCCTTCTGTGGCATCCCCGGTAGAAGCTAAGCAGGAATCCCTTCAGGCCAGTGGTGCTTCACTGGCTTCCTGCCTACAGGCTGTTCCTTTAAAAATTGGGGGCTTTAGCTGAGAAAATTAAGTAATTTTGTTATTTTTCCTTGATAATGCTAAAATTATTAATCTTCAAAGATAAGTACTGTTCAGTGCATAATGAGCTAGAATTGTTGGTAATTATAATTTTGAAGAATTTCAGCTTGCTGTCAGCCAAGTAATTAAAGGGGTGGGACCAGGGTTCTATTTTGTTCATGATGGTTGTGCTTTTGGTAAGAACTCTTTGCTGTGCAGCAGGAATGCCCTCGTTCTAGGCTTGTGGTGCAGTGAAAGGGTTAATTAAATCAAGTAAAGTAATCCACTGGGTTGTGAAGAGTTCTCTTTTTCTAATTTTCATTCTGGCCTTCAGTCTCTTCCTTACAACATTCCCACTGATATTTTTTTTTTTTGAGTTGGAGTCTCACTCAGTCGCCCAGACTGGAGTGCAGTGGCCGCTCCCGGCCACCGCAGCCTCGACCTGCTGGGTTCTGGCGATCCTTCTGCCTCAGCCTTCTGAGTTGCCGGAATTACAGGCACGTGCTACCACGCCCGGCTAATTTTTTGATTTTATTGTAGAGATGAGGTCTCGCCTGCCCAGGCGGGTCTCGAACCCACGGGCTCAGGCAATCCATTCACCTCAGCCTCCCAAAGGCACAGGATTACAGGCTGAGCCACGGAGTCCGGCTTCCCGCTGATTTTAAAAGGCCAGATTCCCTGACTGGCCCCAATCTCCATTGACTACACAGCTCCAGGATGTGTGGGTCCTGTCAGAGTGCAAGGAAGGAGCTCTATTCCTTCCTTTCCCTCTTCTACAATTGCCCCCTTTACCTAATTGCCCACGAGTCACCTTTTTTTTTTTTTTCTGGCTTCTTGCATATACTAGCACTGGTCTAAAAAAAATTGAGCCAAAATAAAAGAGGAAAAGAAAATGGAAAACTAATGATTCAAGAAATCACATAGCACGAGATAATTCTATTTTGAAATCACAGCAGTGGCACCCAGAGGCAGACGCTCCCCAAATTACTAGTGAAAACCCTTTGATGTATCCAGTTGTAAGAAAGCCCAAGGCACTTTTTTATTATTATTATGAGTGCTTCAAGTTTCCCCGAAAGAAGCATTTAGCAGCTATTTTTAAATGTCTGTGTGTGAGCAAGATAAAAAACATAAAAAAATTTTAAAAATCCCTAAAAATCTCCAACCCTAAATGAACTTATTTGATTAGGGGCTTTTACTAAGAATGAAGTTCTTAAAATGACATTTGAGTCTCTCTGAGAACTCTCTGACCTCATCTGTCCCTCTCTCCCCTTGTTTGCTCTGCTGTGGCCATGCTGGCCTCCAGGCTGTTCGGAAACACACTGGGCGTGCTCCTTCCTCAGTTTGTGCCCTTGCTGTAGTCCCTGCCTCAGCGCTTCTTCCCTGGATATCCAAATGGTTTGCTTTCTACTTTCCTTCAGGTGTTTCCTCCAAAGTCTCCCTCTCACAGAGGCCTTCCCATGTCTTGCCCTATATAATCATAATTTCCCACTTTTGACACTGTAAAAAAGACTTTACAGAGACAATTAAGGATCTTGAGATGGGGACATTATCTGTGATTATTCAGGTGGGCCCAATGTGATCAATAAAGGTCCTTGTGATAGGGAAACATCAGGGTCACAACAGATGTTACAATAGAAATAGAGGTTGGAGTGATGTGCTTTGAATACAGAGAAAGTGGCCACAAGCCAAAAAATGCAGGCAACTTCTAGAAGCTGGAAAAAGCAAAAGGAAACAATTCTTCTTTGGGGCCTCCAGAGGGAACCAGCCCAGCTGACACCTTGATTTTATCCCAGTGAGACCCATTTCAGAATTCTGACTGTCAGATCTGTAAGATAATAAATTTTTGTTTTGTTTTAAACTGCTGAGTTTGTGGTAATTTGCTATAGAAGCAATAGGAAACTAACAGAATTGGCAAGGACCCAGACTCATAAGACCCAAAATAATCTGACCATCTTGGTCTCTGGTTGTTCTGTAAAAGCTACAAAGCTTCTATTTTCTTTCAGGGTTTTCTTTCTGACTTGAAGACAGAGGAAACCTTTGCAGTACATGCATCCTGGTTTCCTCTACTAACTGAGGCCACCTTTGTCACTTGGTGAAATAAAAGCTGTTTCGGACATTGATGGGAGGTGTGGTGGCCAGATATGTTTCCAGATAGTTCAGGCAAGGGTGAGGAGCTGAGGAGAAGCAAATGCAGCCCTGCCAGGAACAATCGAGTTATGCTCCTTTCTCTGGATAAAGAACCCAGACCTGTCAACATTTTCATCCAAGTGGACAATTCTCTTCAGTTTAAGGGTGTGATTGTCTGGTAGGTTTTGGAAGCAATGTCTTTATATGCTCCTTTCTAAGAACAAACTTCAGGAGTCAGAGCTCATGGCTGCTGGGAAGGGTTTGTAATTGTACCTGGTAAGAACTGAATCCAAACAGAGTGGGAAGAACAGCGGGGAATATTGGTGTCCTGTTTCTGTTATTCATTCAAGGAGTCCTTCCTATTTTAATTTTTGGAGATTAAGACTTTCAAATATAATCCATACAGTCCCTGTAGTCCCTGTGCCTTCTTCTTTTCTCCTCTGTTTCTTACTTTAATCTTTTTCTCTCTCACCATCTCTCTCGTCACATTTTCCCCTGACCCTCCATTTCCTGAAATTATCTGCAGTTGTGAGGATAACCTTAGCACTTGAAACGTTATTTTAAAAATATGATCATTTCATCAGGCAATCAGAAAGTCCAAAAGTGCTCTCTTCCTCAATGTCCTCTTATTTAACTGACCAGTGAGAGAAACCTACAACTTAACTTACCAAGTAAGAGAAACAACATGAAGAGCTGAGAGAGCTCATTTACATCTGCATATGTTCTTTATTTAAAAACCGGAGAAGTGCTGAGCGGATGGGTTTGGGAAATATGGAAGGCGTTCTGGAAAGGATGGCTGTGCACAAGTCCACACATCCTGTGGTATTAACTTGACATGCAGAAAGGGAACATAGTGGGATTTACGTTACAGTGCCATCTTTTACTGCCTGTTCTGTGGCAGGAAGGGAGTAAAGGTTTTTGTGGCATCTTTGTTAGATCCGATCATGTCCACAAACTGTTAACATATCAAAGGTTGGAGAGAGAAAAGTGTGAATATCATAAAGGAACTTTTGATGAAATATTGTGTCTTCTTGTATTCTAAGTGTCTGGCACAGAGGTATTGGTATAGGGACACATTTGGGTCTTATTAACAAAATGGTAATGAGATGTATAGCCACTTAAAGATATTTGTCGAGCATCTTATGTTCCAAAGACGAATGTTCCAGATTCTCATGGTCTTTTGATTACATAGATTTTATTCCCCCTTGAGAGGTTAAAAGATGATCACGGTGGTCCTTCTCACCTTGCTATACCTCTGTGACTATTATGGGAATGGAGTTAACTATGCTATCAACCCTCAATTGATGCGTGGGGTTGATTTGTGGTGGATAGTCAGGCATCCTTTCATCCATCATGAACCTGGGTTTTTCCCTTTTAAAAGGAAACACATTTAGTGAAATAAGGACCTTCCCTGGAGCAGATTTGTGAAGCAAAACATGAAACCATTGTTATTGGGTCCATAGAACCTGATCATGTGTTCCTGGAGATAGTTTTTGATTCTCTCTACTTTTTAAGGTAGAAAAACTTCAACGTTAAAAAAAAAACTAACTAAGACTGAAATAATTTTTTGAGATCTTAGTACAACTGAGCTACAGTTCACTCAGTTGTCTTCCGTCCTTTACCCATCTTTTGATCCTTCCATTAATACCAAAATATTCATTGAATGCCCATAAATAAGATTCAGCCATGCCTCATCTGAAAATAGTCAGGACAGGAATGCAGACTGTGAACTAGGTGTTACTGTAAATAATCCAGGTGGACAATTCTCTTTAAGGGCGTGATTGGTGGGTGCACAGAAGAGGGGGTGAGCAACTCAGCCTGGGCTCCGTAGAAGAAAGCAGGAAAGGTTCCTCAAATTTGGGGGTGTGCCTCAAGGGAAGTGTAGTTGTTTGCTAGGTGTTAAAGGTGTGGGAAAACCCAGTCCTATCCTATTTCAATTTGCTTTTACATAATGTAACAAAATTAAAATTTGTGTGTTTTTATTTTAATTTGATTCTCTCATTCCATCAAAATTTCAGAGTTTGGACTGCTCAGAGGAGTTGAGACACATACCCTCTGCTCACAGAGGAACTTAGTAGAATAATTCATACATGAATGTCCTAGAAGTTATTGGGTCCAATTTTTATCCAATTTAAGGATAACTCCTAAGCTTTTCTCTACCTTGAGATTTGGTTAATTAGAATAACTGAGTTTTATCTCATTCAGCTCACCAAAATTCTGTAAAGTAGATTTTTATGATTCTCAGTTTGTAGATGAGTAGAAGGATACACAAGAGAGGTTAAGAGTTATGTGTAAGAATCCATAGCAAGGAGATGACCAAATGAGGGTCAAGTCTGTCCATCTGTCTTCAATTCCTGGGTTGTTTCTATTTCATTACTCCATCTTGCTTATAAGTAGCCAAACTCAATGAATGACTTCATACAGGCCAGGACAATCTTTCTATTTACACTTACAAAGAAACCTATATTAAACATTTGTTTGGAATTAAAATATGATCTTTAAATCATCTCTATTAAAAAGGGCAATATGTTAAACATAGAATTTTAGATGATCAGAGGTGGATCTTGTATGAGGTTATAACTCTAGATATAATTAGTCAATTATCTGCTATATTAAAGATGAGAGGAAACAGTTTTAAAATCTGTGGTCTGAGTACAGAACACAAGATTTCCTACTCCTACCATTATTGTCTCAACAAATACTTGCTGCTTTTTATTTTACCCATGCCTATCAAGGTTATAATCCAAAGAGAGGAAGATGCAGAACAATTAGATTGGATGTGAGTCTGGGCTTGAGAAGGGTTAGGAACATAGCGTGAAGTGTATCATTCCGTGTCATTCAAGTGTTGGCTTGAGGACACCAGTGCAGAACCATGGTGATGTCTATGGTCAACAAATACCACCAGACACTAGCTGGATATGGCGGAAATATTATAGAACTAGAGAAAGGGCCTTTAATACACGCCTATTTAAAAACACTCGCCTTTGGTCAGTCCCGCTTTCATAATAATTTCAACCATTGAAAAGTTTATTTAAAAGCAGATTTCTCATTGATTATATTCCAAATGTCTGCAAGGAAACATCCTATGGACGTGGTTCTAGAAATATAAATTACTTTAGTTAATATTTATTTACCTATTTATTTATTTGTGTTGGTGTCTCACTCTGTCCCCCAGGCTGGAGTGCAGTGGCATGCTCATAGTGACCCCAGCATTGACTTGCTGGGCTCCTGCCATCCTTCCACCTCAGTCTTCCAAGTAGCCAGAACACTACAGACACACAGGGGGCTAATTTTTGATTTATTGTAGAGATGAGGTCTTGTCAAGTTGCCCGGGCTGGTCTTGAATCCTTAGGCTCAGGCAATCCACTTGTCTCAGGTTCCCAAAGTGCTGGGATTACCCGCTGACCCACTGAGCTTGGCCCAAATATTTAACCAAAAGCCAAACTTGGTCCTTCAGACACCAGAGCAGAGATTGCCCATTCATACTGATGTAACTTTGATGAGATAAGAGCTGTGATGTTTGAGGACCAATGTGGCCAGTTTCCTTCCTGCCTTTTATTTTTTTTTTGAGTTGTAGTCTCACTCCATCGCCCATGTTGGAGTGCAGGGGCAGTCACGGCCACTCAGTGTCGACCTGCTGGGCTCCAGTGACCCTTCCACCTCAGCCTTCCAAGTAGCTGGAACTACAGGTGCGCACTACCACACCTGGGTAGTTTTTTGATTTAGTGTAGAGATGAGGTCTTGCCAAGTTGCCCAGGCTGTTCTCTAATCTGTGGGGTCAGGCAATCCACTCACCTTGGCCTCCCAAAATGCTGGAATTACAAACTTGAGTCACTGTGCTGGACCCTTTCCTGCTTTTTGAAACTACCTCTGGACCAGGCATGGTTATTCATGCCTGTAATTCCAACATTTTGGGAGGTCAAGGTGAGAGGATTATTTAAGCACCAGTCTGGCTTTGAGACCAGCCTGGGCAACATAGTAAGACCTCATCTCTACAAAAACTCCAAAATTTAGTTGGGGATGGTGGAGCACGTCTGTAGTTCCAGCTACTTGGGAAATGGAGGCAGAAGGATCTTTGATTCCAGGAAATCAAGGCTTCAATGAGCTGTGATTGTGCCACTGAACTCCAGCCTGGGCAACAAGTGAGACCCTGATTAAAAAAAAAAAAAGAATAAAAAACGACCTAGTTTGGCTTTCTTGTTTTTTCTTTTGTTTTGTTTTTCTGCAGGATTCTTCTTTCATCTCCAAAACCCCAGGACTTGTTCATTTCTAGTCACCATCTTCACTACTAGGCATTTCCTTCCTTCTTTACTTCCCGTAAGAAAGAATTCCCCTCTTGATCACTTTCCTTTGGTGGTTTATAAAGAAAGTCCCTCTTGTAGCAGCCATTTTATAAACATGGACATATGTCTCCAGAACCCTGGACTCATTTTCTCCCTAGTCTTGTGCTCAGCATTTATTACCTGGTAGGAGCTTCAGGAATATTTTAGCAGTGAATAGAAGAATGAATGATGGAAGCAAACAAAAAGAGGGAATATTTGCCCCTAGTTACTGCTGTCTGGAGACTCCAAGGAGATCCTGTATTACATAGTCTAGTTTCATTCAGTTTGCTACTTTGTGGCGACTGTCTGGGTGAATTTTTAAAGTAAACATTCACATACACACACACACACACACACACACACACACACACACACACACACACACGGGATTGATATTTACTACACTCAGTAGTGGTAATGAGATTGCCAGTGATTTTCATACTGTTTTCCTTTGAGCTTTCTGGTGGTTTTATATTTTTATGAAATGAGAATATTTAATTTTGTACTTAGAATTTATTAACGTATTTTTCGATTACCCTTTGTATTCTAAAAATGTTTTATAAAACTTAGAAAATTAATAATTTGGGGAGAAAAAGATACCCATACTTATAACACTTCCTCAAAACACCCCCAAACAATTCACTACTAACACGTTAACTTTATTTCTAGCCTCCATGCATATTATTTTTATTGACTGCATATTACTCTATTTAAATATGAGTAGCAAGTACATAATTGACTTTAGCATTTCCCAGTATGTGACAGCAACATTAAAATGAACATTTAAGTACTTAGTATGTGCTGGCATAGTGTTAAGAATAAACTTGTAGGCAAAACAGACTTTTGCTGTCACAGAGGATAGAATCTATACTACTCAATATGGTGAGAGCTGCATAGTAACAGAGTTAATAGAGTGTTTGAAGAAACATAGAATCCTGTTTTAGGCAAGGATCAGGGAGAACTTCTTGGAAGAGGTGATACTGAAGGTAAGACCTGACAAATATATCACAAGTGACAGGAGAGAAATGTGGGAAGAATTCAGTTTGGAGAAACATCTTATATGATCACAGGACAGAGGCATGGGATGTTGAAGGCAGTGAACTTTCATTTGGCCAGAGCTTGCTGTAGGAGAGGACAGAGGGATAAAGAGAAGAGTGAGGAGATGTGAGGGAGTCGGTAAGAGAGGTGCACAGGTGCAAGATCATGAAGAAGTTTGCATGCCAACTTAAAGAGTGGCATTGTATTATAGAGTCTTGGAAAAATCACCAAGAAGTTTTAACGTAGAGGAGCTAAAAGATCCTATCGACTTACTGGAAAGATCATTCTGGCTGCAGTCCATGGGTTGATGCAGAAAGACCAAGAAACGGGTTGGAGCAAGAGATGCAATCCATGCCAGAGATGTTGGTTGTTTACCTGGTTTTCCCTTTTTTACAATCATAATACCTCTGAGATGAATTTTTCATGCATAGCTATCATGCTGTATGAAGTATTGTTTCATTAGAAAAGATGAAAAGTATTACAACATCTCAAGATCACTTGCAGGCTGAATTTGTTCTTGTGCCCATCGACACAGGTCATTTCAGTATAACATGGTAGAGATGTGCGAAGAGCACCTTCTTGAGGATGGATCTTCATAATCTATGTGGTGCAGACTATATTTTATCCAGATGGATATATCTTCCAAAGCTGCATCATTTGCTGGATTCTCAATTGCCACACTTAGACTACTGCCAGTTCTATGCAAATGTTTTTTTAAAATCCAATGCAATTGTGCAAATGTATGTGCAAATGTGCAACACACACATTAAAGCTATGTTTCATGAACTCCTTGGGTCGAATGCATTTGCCTAAGGTCAACTACATCATTTCCCTGAAGGAGCATTTCTATAGTTCTATTTCAGATCAATTCTTTCCTATTTTTAAAGTACTTCAGGTTAAAAGATTCCATTTGCCTGGCCAAAATTATGTTTATGGCATGGTGTTGTCCATCATGGGATCTCAAAGCATGAGCCATTCTCCTGAAGGAGAAAGTTGAAGTAGACAGAAGTAAAATGTAAGGGTGGAAGGATGGAGCCATGCCCCTGGAAGGTGGCACAGTCTCTGGAACTCAGCTTCAGGCTAGGTAGCCTTGTCTGGTCCTTGCTGTGCTCTGTTGGAGAGGGCCACCTTGGAGATATAACAAATGTAACTGGGGCAGGCTCTGCCAGAGAGCAACAGTTGGGACAGTGATGGAAGGCAGATGGAGGCTCTGGCCTCACTTGGTGAGAAATCCACTGAGGGAATGGAGAGTGTTTGCAAAATCTCTGAGCACTGTTGGGACACCTCCTAGTGTACTTACAAGTCACCAACCTCTGTTTGCCAGTGGTCTAGTTTGGTTTTGATGAGACCAAATTACCCTTTGAGTTCTCTCAAAATTTTGAACACATCCCAAATTTTGTTTGACTTACCAGCTGGAGGCCTGGAATTGAAAATCCAGCATTAGAGCATGAGAAAAATTAATAAAACTCTTGCTTTATTTTGGAGTAATGGTTAAGAAAAAGTGCCTGTGACTGCCTAGCTTGTGGTTTGCTTTCCAAATTAGGTAATCCTTGGCCTGGAACAAATCATGAGTTGTTGCTGAATTTTTTTTTCTGTTTTTAAATGGAGAGAGAGCGCTTTACACCCTCAATGTACCTCAGAAAGATGATGGGCTCTTCTGATGTAAGAGTTCAGTAAGGAAGTCTCACAACTTCATTCGTTCTTCTGGTTCATGGTTATAGGGTTATCCTTAAGTTTTTGGAGCACGTATAGTTTGAACATAGCTCTGTACTCAACATTTTGTGTGGGCAGAGAGGACACAAAATCAAAAGAATTCAGGCATCTCCACTGGAGGCTCTTTCTAGGTGAGACGATGGTGTAGGACTCTATTAATATAGACAAGAGTATCCCAGCATACAAATAGAATGATTGACTGCAAGGGGGAAAGATAGAGGGTGACTGAATAAGGAATGACTCTGCATTCTTAGTCTCTGACCCTGAATCTACACCATCTTCAGTAAGTAGCTTGACTCTTCTGTGAGGCTTCTGTGCTCACAAACATCCCCCATCTCCTCAGCCTGAAACGTCTTTCCTGTAGTCTTCTTCCTCTCTCGCTCTCCCGTGTTGTCATCTTCGATTTGCTGCCAAGAGTAATTTAGACTTGCTGTCATTCTTTTTTTTCTCTTGCCCACTCTCCCCTCTTCCCCACTTCTTTACTCCTTGTCCCCTGACTTCCTTCTTCATTTCTCAGTGACAGCTGCTTTCCTGGTTGGTGATTCAACATCCCCTGCACAGTCTTTGGCATATAGACTCTTCATGCATGAATCCTTATGGTCACCCTGAACCCTCTCGTCTCTTGAGCCTTCGTGCTACTCTCCTGATGCTTCTCTAGTGTTTCTGTCTGCTCCCTTTCTCTTCTCACATCCCTTAAGTGTGGCTTTTTTTTCAAGAGTCTTTGAGTTGTTTCTTTCTTTTCAACAATCTCAGCCACTTTGGGATCTTAAACCATCCCTCCTAGAAAGATGCCTCCACTTTTATCTTTCCAACTGTGGCTTTCCCATGTACTCCAGACCTGCATCTCTATTTGATTCTTGAACTCAAAAATACTATAGTGTTTATCTATTTTATTTATTGCATGTCCTCCCTCGCCAGAAAGTAAGTTCTACCAAAGGAAGGGATTTATGTTTCTGTTACTAGTATATTCCTAGTGCCTAAACTAGAGCACAGCACATAGTATTAGCTCAATAAATATATGATGAACTAGTGAATAAATGTTAGCTTAACATTGTTGAACATATGCTGAAGAAAGAATATTTCTGAGCACTTTAAGTTAAGTTTATGTTGACTACCTCACATAATTGTGAAAAGATTCTGTGAGGTTGGAACATTATTAACCTAGATTTAAGAACAAGGACTGTGAAACTCAACAAAGGCCACTCTCTCAAGGCCACATGACTGGTGAGAAGCAAAATGGGTTTCAAACCCAGGCACAGTGACCCAAGTCCAAGCTTTCAACCATTGGGTTCTACTTGGAGGTCAGTGTCTAATCTCTGCCATGTACCAGCCGTATGGACATGAAAACACTTAAGTTATCTGAACTTCAACTTCCTCATCTATTAAAAAGCCATCACCTCTGACTTCATAGTGCAATATCTAAGAGCTTTTCAAACACTGATGTGTAATATAGCATCAGTGTTATTTTTCAAATAAGGTATCATTAATATTTATGAAATAAAAAATGGCATAAAGGGTCTGTTAGGACTTACAGAGCCATGAAACAAAACAAAAAACAAACAAACAGAAAATTCAGAGCAACAAACCACAAGTTATGAAGTTATGGTGCTATGCTTCAAGAGACTCACATTCTTTCTTTCTCCCTTTCTTCCTCCCCTCCCTCAAATAGTTCCTGCAATCCTACCAGTTGCTACGCCTGGGCCAGAGACAAAAGGACAAAGATAAATCCATGTAGTGTGGTAGAGAGATATCCATGTAGTGTGGTAGAGGTCTGCTGAGATTAATGGGACAGTTGCAGTACACTGTAGGGGGGTGCTCTTCTAACATGTGTAAACTTAGACCTTTGGGAACCCTGCAGAGAGGAGAACTTCCGGGTTGTGATGCTGAGGAAGCTCTGACAACAGACATGACATTTGCTGGATTCTGAAAGATTAGTAGCTTGTTGAAGGCCTCAGAATTTCAGGAATAATGTGAAAAAGAGACAAGTTAGCAAACCGTCATATGCTTTTAGTAGAATATGACGAAGAGATAGATTTGTAGTTCAGACAAGGGAGAGAATAATGCTGGCTAGCGTTCCTGTGGAAGACTGTCATGAGGGGGCCTTGGAAGGAAACTTGCAGGACTTCAGCAACAGAGAAAATGGAAGAGATTGATTCTTCTGTGCTCTTCTCTCTTGTGTCAAGAGATATGTAACCTTGAGAATACTGATTGAGCCCTGGTTTAGCTGACTGCTTCACCATGGGCTCCTTAAAGTCTTCACTTAGGTCCCCATGGATGGCAGAGAGGGCTTAAAATGTCACTTCCAGATCACCAGCCTGGATAAGAAACAGGAGAATGGGAAAGTGGCTAGAAAAGGAATCTCATATTTGGATGGAGACTTCAGGATAACCAGGCAAAGGCATCTGCAGTTATGCAGTAGAGTGGAAAGAAAGGGAGGGTGAGACTCTGTAAGTTCTTGTTTCTTTGGCTGAAGGTCTGAGGGAATCCTATAAGACGTGGAACCTACCACCTCTCTTTGCTAATATCCAGGCCCCTCCCTCCTGGGGTCCTTTTGGAGGGGAATTACAAGTGGCTCCATGTGTCTCTGCCTTTATGGTAACCTTGTTTCTTTGCTGGAGGGATTAATTGTGCATGACTTCAAGACTTTCGTCTGGTGACCTTCTGGTTTTGGAAAACTGACATAGTTGTTTCTTTTTGAACTTCCCAAGACTCCAATTAAGTTTTAGGGCCAAAGGTTGACATAAAGACAGTCCAATGTGTGAATCTTCTTATGCCTTAAGACCTGCCACAGGGCCTTTCTTATCAGAAGAGCCTTAGTTTCATTTGGGGAAGGAGAAATAAAGCTAAGTGCTGTTCTTTTTGAGAAATAGCTTGATGTGGACGACAAACAACACTGGGAATAGAAGTCTTAGATTCTAGCTCCTGGGTTTGTTTGTGTGACCTAGAATATGTTCTGTCTTATGCATTCTGGACTTCAGTTTCTACTATAAAATGTGGGAGCTGGACTAAATGAAACTAATACCAGTTTCCATATTGACATTCTCTAATCTTTGGCTGGTATGTGTGTGTGTGTGTGTGTGTGTGTGTGTGTACAAATGTTTTTGAGAAGGAATGATTAAGGATACTCTCCCATGCACATTATCGTCACCATATGTGCATGCATTCCTGACACAGCTATGGGCCCCACCCGTGCCATATGCTTCCCACACTTTGTCAGCCTGGCTGTCCTTTATTGCACATCACAGCTCAGCATACCACATGTTCCTGTGTGCACGAGATGTGCTGACACAGGCTTTGTGATGGCTGACTCCGTGTCTTGTTCTACTGGCTGCTCCTTGAGGAATCCTAAATCCAGCTGCAACCCCCACACTAGCCTGGCTTTGTGAAAGGAGGAATGTATGTGTGGGCTTCTAATCAGCTTGCACATACTTATGAGACAGGCTCGGGGAAGGCCTGCGAGGCCACCATTCACTGTATCACATTGTAGTATCAAGCCTATACTTGTGTATCACATACAAACATGCACAGTGTGAGATACATCCTGTGGCTTAGGGAGAAGCATACTATACTTACTTCAACCATTCTAATGGTGGCATGACTCAAGGACAAAGCATTAAACCAATAAAACAGACCTCTAGAAGTAGAACTAGATGCAAGTTTCATAATGGGAAGATTTGTGGCTCTCTGAGACAGTTCATGTGACCCTTGGAGTGAAATAGAGTATCTCATGGAATCATGCTTTTCTACCCCTGGTGGGGTTTGCATAGGTATGTGTCAAGTATTTTTCAAAGATTTTAAAAGAGTCATACACATGATTCAACCCTCAACTCTACTACTTATAATGTGGCCTTGGTTATGTGCTCAATACTGCAGAAGCTTTCACCAAAAACAAAAACAAAACAAAGCAAAAAACTTCCTCCGTGTATATATAGACAACTTTGACATGTAACTTCAAGGGGTCCACTTAGCAGGTCCGTATTCAGAGTTTAATGATTCCTAAGATACAGATCAAATAATCATAATAATGCTTCTGCCTTCCTGGCAGAGGCTAAATAGCTGTTTCTCCTATTCTATGCTATCTCTGCTGTGCTCAGACATGTACTCCATTGGCTTGTAGTTAAGGAATGATTGAGGAATCATACATGTGTATGGTTGTATGCATGTGTGTTTGTGTACATGTATGCATGTATGTGGCATAGGTGTGTGTGTTTACACTACCCATTCTTGTGTTTCTTTTAGCAGTTACAATACAGTGAATAAACGTTATCTGTGATGGATGAGACATAGTGCATCTCCGGGGTTGTAAGTGTTTCACTCACTAATGAGCTGGATAATCCCACTCTGTGTATTCAACTTGCCTGACTTCCTTATGCAGGTTAATTTTCGTAACATATCATATATATTTTTTTTGGCTCAGTAGAATTAACTGGGAAATTGCAGATGATTGCATCAACAATTTGATCTGCTAGGATATAATTTGGTAGCCCTGTCTAATTCAATAACAGCTTGGGTCACAACAGTTGATATATATTTTTTAACTGATTTTTTTTCTCTAGGTCATTCTTTCTGATCAACACAAGGCAAAATGTTGAAAGTTATCTTTCATATCTGCTTTGTTAGCATGTCTTTCAGGTGCTTCTTATCTTTCCATTGAAAATGAAGAGGACCGGGTGCTGTGGCTCACACCTGTAATTCCAGTATTTTGGGAAGCTGAGGTGAGAGGATTGCCTGAGCCTACGGGTTCGAGACCAGCCTGGGTAAATTGGTGAGTCCTCATCTCTATAATAAATCAAAAATTAGCTGGGCATCGTAGCACATGCCTGTAGTTCTGGCTACTTGAAAGGCTGAGGCAAAAGGATTCCCTGAGCCCAGCAGGTTGAGGCTGCAGTGGCCAGGAGTGTGCTTCTGCGCTCCAACCTGGGCAATGGAGTGAGAATCCAACTCATAAAAAAAGAAAATGAAAAGAGTTCTTAGTATTGTACTACATGCTTAGTATTCACCTGATGATAGTCTATTTTTAAATAAATTTTTAAGTGAACTAGAGTGAGACTCCAACTCAAAAAAAATTGCACAAATCATGATATACAACCTTATGAGTTATTACAAGCTACTACTGTCTAGACAAATAAAAATACCATTGGTACCCCCCAAAATTCTCTCATATCCCATCCTGAGCGCTGCTTCTTCCTCCTCAAAGATAGTCAATAGTCAGACTTCTAATGCTATGAATTCATTTTGCTTGCTTTTAAATTTTATATAAATGGAAGTATCTGGTATGCATTAATTTGGAGATTTTTGTTGTTCTTGTTCAATATTGTATAATATTCCATAATATTTGAGTCCAATTATTAGTCTTTTTCTTTATAGTTAGTTATTATTATTTTTTTTTTAATTGGAGTCCCACTCTGTCGCCCAGACTGGAGGGCAGTGGCACGCTTCAGGCCACTGCAGCCTCGACACGCTGGGCTCCGGTGATCCTTCCGCCTCAGCCTTCCAAGTAGCGGGAACTACAGGCGTGTGTTACCACACCTGGCTAATTTTTGATTTACTGTAGAGATGAGGTCTCTCCAAGTTGCCTGGGCAGGTCTCGACCCCGCAGGCTCAGGCAATCTACTCACCTTGGCCTCCCAAAGTGCTGGGATTACAGACTGAGCCACCAAGCCCAGTCAGTATTTTTAAAGTCCTATTTAGGCTACCTTTGTCTACTCAAAGGCCATGAAGTTATTCTCCTATGCCATCTTTTAGAAGTCTGATATTTTACATTCACATTTAGAACTACAATACACCTGACATTTACTTTTATGTATGGTATGCAATAAGGGGTCAGTAGCTATTTTTTTGTGAGGATACGTGAAAAGACCTTCCATTCCTTACTGCTTTTGTTGTAAATCAATTGTCTACATATATGTGAATTTGTCCTGGACTCTCTCTATTTGGTTCTATTTGTATATGTGTCTCTTCTGGGTCAATGTCCTCTCTTAATGACTACAGCTTTACAATGTGGCCTGATTTCTTGTTATATATCAAGACTATATTGGCTATTTTGACCCTGAATCTCCATACAAATTTGAGACTCATTTTATGTATCTTAATAATAGCAACAAGTATGACAAAATGATGCACTTTTGATTGGAATCACTTTGAAGGTATAGGCCAATTTGTGAAGAATTGGCATGTTTGCCATATGATATCTTCTAGTAATATTTGCCATATGATATCTTCTAGTAATGACCATGTAGTATTCTTCTACTTATTTAGGTCTTTTTTTAGTTAACTCAATAATATTGCATAATTTTCATATGTATATGTGTGTATATAGAGGTCTTGTCCATATTTCTTTAGATTTATTCCTAGGCATACAATTTTCGAAAATGTTATTATAATTTAATTTACCTATTTTTTGTTGCTAGCATGTAAAAATTGAAATAATTTTCATACGTTAATTTTGAAGCCAAAAGCCTTGCTAGATTCACTTATTTATTCTGAGTTTGTAGAGTTTTTAAATTTTTCTATATATAAAATCTTATGTTTTGTAGTTAATTTCTTTCTTTCTAATCCTTATTCCTTTTATTATTTTTTTTCTCATGGTGCTGACTAGGACCTCTACTATAATACTGAATCGAAGTTGTCTTGAAAGATATTTTTGTCTCATTTTCAATCTCAGCTTTTAATGTCACTACTAACTTCTAATGATTTCTATTGCTACCTTTGATTAATTGGGAAAGTCCTCTTTTGTTTCATTATAGGTTTTCGATCTAAATGTGTGTTGAATTTTGTCAAATATTATTTTGTGAATCTATTTAGGGGATCATTTACTTTTTTGCCTTTATGCTATTAATGTGATGATTTACGTTGATCTTTTTTAAAAAAAATACTTTGTTTTTGGGAAAAGTTTTAGGTTCACAACAAAATTGTACAGAAAGTACAGAGAGTTCTCAAATACTCTCTCCCCTCATACTTTCCTAGCCTTCCACAATGTCAGTAGCTCACACCAAAGTGGTATATTAGTTACAGTTGATGAATCTATATTGACATATCATTATCACCCAAAGTCCATAGTTTACATCAGGGCTCACTCTGGATGCTGTTTATTCTTTAGGTTTTGATAAATGCATGATGACATGTATTGCGTATCCATCATTATAGCATCACACAGAATAGTTTCACTGTTCTATTCATCTCTCCTTCCCCACTAGCCCATGCCAACCACTCATGTTTTAATTATCTCCATAGTGTTGCCATTTTTAGAATGTCATATAGTTAGAATCACACAATATGTAGCCTTTTCCGATTAGCTCATTTTACGTAGTGATATGCATTTAAGTTTCCTTCATGTCTTTTTATTGCTATAGCTCATTTCTTTTTAGTGTTGTACAGAATTCATTGCTTGGGCGTACCATGATATAGTTATCTGTTCACTTACTGATGGACAACTTGGTTACTTCCAAGTTTTGACAGTAATTAATAAAGCTGCTATAAATGTCTGTGTGCAGGTTTTGTGTAAACATAAATTTTCAGTTCATTTGGGTGAACACCAGGGAGCATGGTTGCTGGAGCATATGCTAAGAGTATCTTTTGTTTTATAAGAAACTGCTGGCTGGGCACAGTGGCTCATGCCTGTAAGCACTTTGGAAAGTGGAGGTGAGGGGTTTGCTTGAGTCCAGGAGTTTGAGACCAGCCTGGGCAACTTGGTGAGACCTCATCTCTATGTTAATTCAAAAAATTAGTCAGGTGTGGTGGCATGCACCTGTAGTTCCAGCTCCTTGGAAGGCTGAGATGAAAAGATTGCCTGAGCCTAACTGCTCTGCACTCCAGCCTGGGCGCCAGAGTGAGATCCCTACTCAAAAACAAAAAAAACAAAAACAAAAAAACCCCCCCAAAAACCCCAAAAAACCTGCCAGATTGTTTTCCATAATAGCCATATCACTTTGCATTCCCACTAGCAGTTAATGAGTGTTTCAGTGTTTTGGATTTTGGACATTCTAATAGGTGTATAGTGGTATCTATCCATTGTTATTTTATTTATGTATTTATTTATTATTATAAAGATGTGGTGTACAATTCAGGGTTAAGTATACAAATGTTGATTATGCAGGTACCTTGTTGATGAGGTTTGCCTTTCCCTCCCCTAGCAGTTTCCCTCAACTGCCAATCCCACCCCTCCCCCCCAACAGTTTCCCACTACTGCCAATCCCTTTCTTATAGTAGTATAATTGTTCAAGATCTGTTTATGGGTGAGAACATATGGTACTCTGTTTTTTGTTTCTGTGATAGGTCACTGAGTGTGATCAACTCTAAATCCATCCAAGTTGCTGCGAAGTCCATATGTTTGTCTGTCTTTATGGCTGCGTAATATTTCATTGTATATGTACCATATTTTTTGTATCCAGTCCAACTTCAGTGGGCAGCATGGTTGGTTCCATGTTTTTGCAATTGTGAATAAAACTGCAACAAACATACATGTGCAGGTATCTTTTTTGTAGTTATTTAAGTTCCTCTGGGTATATCCCCAGTAGAGGAATTGCTGGGTCATATGGAAGGTCAATTTCTAGTTCTTACAGAAATTGCCACACACTTCCAAAGAGGTTGCACTAGTTCGTATTCCCACCAGCAGTATAGAAGTGTTCCTTTTCCTCCATATCCTCACGAGCGTCTGTTGTTGTTTTATTAATGATGACCATTCTTACTGGGGTTGGCTGGTATCTTATGTAGTTTTGATTTGTATTTCTCTGATGATGAGTGAGGCTGAGCACTTTTTCATGTGTCTGTTTGCTGCCCACATATCTTCTTTTGAAAAGTGTCCTATTCATGTCTTTTGCCCACTTTTTAATGGGGCTGTTTGTTTTTTTTTTCCTTTTAACACGTTTGAGTTCCTTGTAGATCCTAGATGTTAGGCCTTTGTTAGATGTATAGTTGGCAAATATTTTTTCCCATTCTTTGGGCTGTCTCCCTGCTCTCTTGATGGTTTCTTTTGCCTTGTTGAGGCTTGTTAGTGTGATGAGGTCCCCCTGTCTATCTTATTTCTTAAGGTATGGGCATTTAGGGTTCTGATCAGGAATTGGTTGCCGGTTCCAATTTCCATAAGGTTGTCTCCTGTGTTTTCTAAGATTCTTATAGTTTGAGGTTTTACGTTTAGGTCTTTGATCCATTTAGAGTTAATTTTTGTGTATGGTGATAGGTAGGGGTCCTATTTCAATCTTCTACATGTGGTCAACCAGTTTTCCTAGCCCCATTTACTGAATAGGTCCTCCTCTCCCCAGTGGTTGTTGTTGAAGGCTTTGTCAAAGATGAGTTGGTTGAGAAATTGAGGCTTTGCTTCTGAAATATCTGTCCTGTTCCATTTGTCTATATGCCTGTTCTTGTACCAATGCTAGGCTGTTTTTATTACTGTAGCCTTATAGTAAAGTTTGAAGTCTGGAGGTGTGATACCTCCTGCTTTGTTTCTTTTACTAAGGATTTTTTTGGCTATTCGTGGCCATTTATGTTTCCATATGAATTTCTGTATTGTCATTTCCAAGTCTGAGAAGAATGATGTTGGTAACTTAATGGGTATTGCATTGGATCTGCAGATTGCCTTCAGTAGGATGGACGTTTTAACAATGTTGATTCTTCCTATCCATGAGCATGGAATATTTTTCCATTTGTTTGCATCTTCTTGAATTTCTTTGAGCAGTGTTTTGTAGTTCTCATTGTAAAGGTCTTTCACTTCTCTGGTTAGGAAGATGCCGAGGTATTTCATTTTTTTTGTGGCTATTGAGAATGGGATTGTGCTTTTTATTTGGGTCTCTACCTGCTTGTTGTTGGTGTATAGGAATGCAACTGTCTTTTGCACATTTACTTTATACCCTGAGATTTTGCCCAAGTCCTTTATCAGTGCAAGCAGGTTTTTGACAGATTCCCTTGGATTTTCAAGGTATAGGATTGTATCATCAACAAAGAGTGATAACTTGACTTCCTCTTTTCCATTTGGAAACCCCTGATTTCCTTCTCTTGTCTAATTGCCCTAGCTAGGACTTGCAACACAATGTTGAACAAGAGGGGCCATAGTGGGCAGCCTTGTCTTGTTCCTGTTTTCAGGGGTAATGTTTCCAGTTTCTATCCATTTAGCAATATGTTAGCTTTGAGTTTATCATAGATGACACTTACTAGTTTGAGGTATGTTCCTTCTATACCTAGGTGTTTGAGGGTTTTTATCAAGAAGGGAAGCTGGATTTTATCAAAAGCTTTTTCTGCATCTAATGATATAATCATGTGGTTCTTGTTTGACATCTATTGATTTATTTAATTACATTTATGGTCTTATGAATGTTGAATCAGCCCTGCATCCTGCGAATGAAGCCTACTTGGTCATGGTTCATGATTTTTAAGATGTGTTTTTGGATCTGATTTGCTAGAATCTTGTTGAGGATTTTTGCATTTATGTTCATAAGGGATATTGGCCTGTAGTTCTCTTTTTTTGTTTTATCTTTACCCGGTTTGTGTATCAGTGTGATGTTAGCTTCAAAAAGAATCTCATCTTTCTTAATTGCCTGAATACTTTAAGTAGGATTGGTATCAGCTCCTCTTTGTACGTTTTGTAGAATTCTAATGGAAAGCCATCCAGTCCAGGACTTTTTTTGTAGGTAGTTTTTGTATGACAGAGTCAATTTCCTGGGCTGTTATAGGTCTATTTCGTGTCTCAATGTCTTCTTCTTTCAACCTTGGGAGGTTGTGTGATATCAGAAAGTCTTCCATTTCATTTAGGTTATCAAGTTTGTTTCAATATAGGCGTACATAGTAATCTCTGATAATCTTTTGTGTTTCTTCGGGGTCAGTTGTGATTTGATCTTTTGTATTTCTGATTGTGTTTATTTGGGCTTTTTCTCTCTTTTTCTTGGTTATTCTGACTAGGGTCCATCAATCTTGTTAATTCTTTCAAAGAACCAGATTTTTGTCTTGTTGATGTTTTCTATGACATTTTTATCTTCTATGTCCTGTGTTTGGGTTCTTATTTTGGTGATTTTGATTCTTCTGCTAAAGTTGGGGTTCTGGTGATCTTCTCTTTCCAGCTCCCTTAGGCGATTTGTTAGGCTCTCAACTTGTGATCTTTCCAATTTCTTGATGTGTGCTAGTAGAGATATAAATTCCCCTCTTAGAACTGATTTCATAGCATCCCAGAGGTTTGGGTAAGATGGTTCCTCATTTTCATTTGTTTCCAGGAATCTTTTAATTTCTGCTTTGATTTCAGTGTTGACCCAGTAGTTGTTCAGCATCATGTTGTTTAGAGTTCATGTCTTTGTGAGCTTTGGGGAAATGTTGTTGGTGTTGATATTTATTTTTATTCCACTGTGGTCTGAGAGTGTCATGGCAAGATTTCAACCTAATGGAATTTATTTATGCTTTATTTATGGCCAAGGATGTGGTCAATCTTAGAGTACGTTCCATGTGGTGATGAGTAGAATGTATATTCTGTGGTTGTTGGGTGGAATAATCTGTAGGTATCTATTAAGTCCATTTGGTTGAGTGTCAAGTTTAGGTTCTGGATCTCCTTGTTGATTTTTTGCCTTGATGATCTATCTGGGGCTGTTAGTAGGGTATTCAAGTCCCCTGCTATAATGGTGTTAGAGTCAATATCTTTTTCCCTTTACTTAGTAGTTGCTTTATAAATACTGGTGTTCCTGTGTTAGGTACATATATGCTTAGGATGGATATTTCTGTTGATGGATTGAACCTTTTTATCATAATCACGCCTTGGATAAACCTCATTGGTTACGATATTGCCACTGTGCAAAGTTTATCCATTGTTATTTTAATTTTCAATTCCCTAATGAGGCATGATGTTGAATGTCTTTTCATATACTTATTTACTATATGTATATATTTGGTATGGTGTCTGTTCAGGTCTTTTTTCATTTTAAAAATTGGGTTGTTCATTTTCTTGTTGTTGAGTTTAAGTGTTCCTTGTATATTTTGATAACAATTTTTATCTAATGTATCTTTTGCAAATATTTTCTACCAGTCTTTTAAATATTAAAGCAACTTGCATTCTTGGAATTTACTCAACTTGATTGAGTAAATACACATACACACATAATGTAAACAAAGAATTGATTTGTCAGTATTTTGTTTATGAACTTTAATTCTGTATTTATAAAAATAATTATCCTAGAATTTTTCTTTCTTGTTTAATGTCAGTATTAAATTTAAGGTCTGGATAGTGTTATTTTCCTCCAGAGAAGACTTATTTTGTTTCTGGAAGGCTGGTAGGATGGGTAAATATCACCTCAATTCTGTTAGGGACTTAGTCCACAAGAAACTGGGTGACACATTTTGTGAGGGCAGATCTATCTCCTGTTTCCTCTCTACCTGTGATATAGTATAGCTCTTTAGGTTCCAACTGAAAGTTTGAGATGTCTTCCCAAGCTTCTTCTCCTTGGCATATCTTAAATCTAATTTTGTCCCCCAAGTTTTATAAGACTGTGAAGTGGTTCAGCTACTCAGCCACTTAAATTATAGCTTGAGAAAGGAAAATTGCTTCATGGGAGAAAGTAATACTGGATGTCAGACTCAGGTCTCTGTACTTCTGCTCTCCCCAGGATCGCATTCTCTCTGATCATAATTGCCTTAGCAACTATCTAAGTTCCTTCAAGTACAATTTTCTATACAATATTTTACTTATCATTTCTAGTCTACTTCCAAGTAGTTTACTTTACTCTCACACTCATCAAATTATTTTATTCACACTTTACAAATCTTGAATTTGAGGCTACATCATCAAGATCACAAAGAAAGAAACCCAGCTCTCCCATTCGCCCCTAATGTCTAATCATAAGACATAAAAAAGATAAGACCCTTTCTACTCAGGCCCTTATTTCATGTCTTGCTCTAGGGTCATTATCAAAGAATTCTTGATAAGAAAGTATTAATTCTTAAGTAGAAGCTCTTCCTCAGGGTTAACTACATTTTATTAATAGAGCTGTTTTGAAGGCTAACAGCCGTTGATGGAAATACCTATCCTGGAAGAGTAGAAGTGGAAAGTTTGCAGTTGTTTGCTTGGTTCTCATTAGTACCACAGGGTCATCTACCAACATACAGAGCTAACCTTGCCTTTGAATCTCCCCTTGCCATCTTCCCAATGCATTTACAGCCAGCTTCTTACTCATATGAAAAGAGACTTGCATTCCTGAACATCTGCAATGAGCTGAAAAATTTAACCATATAATTCAATCCTGGCCAAATCAAAAGCCCTTTGAGAAAATGATGTCCTGTTTTATCTAGTAATGGCAAGGAAAAACAAACTCCATGAAGATGGAGTATTTAAAAAATAAAACTTAACCACTTATTAGTTATTTGACCTGGAGGAATTTATTTAACTTCTCTTAGTCTTAATTTCTTCTTCAACAAAATGGGTGTGACCATCATATGGTTATTGGGTAGATTATATGAAATCACACATGCTTATTGATTGATTAAGTAATTTTTCATATTTTAGAAAACATTTGAAATAAAATAATTGTTTAAAAATTAGTAAATATGAAGTTATCTAAAGTGAAAGACTTGATTTAAAACTGAGCTTCTGGGCCAGTTGTGGTGGCTCACACCTGCAATCCCAGCACTTTGGGAGGCGGAGGCGAGAGGATTACCTGAGCTCAGCGATTTGAGACCAGCCTGAGCAACATGTTGAGACCTCGTTTCTACAGTAAATCAAAGAATTAGATGGGCATGGTGGCACATGCCTGTGGTTCCAGCTACTTGGAAGGCTGGGGCAGAAGGAAGGATCACCTGAGCCCAGCAGGTTGAGGCTGCGGTGGTTTTGAGTGTTCCACTGCACTCCAGCCTGAGTGACAGAGCATGACTATGACTCAAAAAACAAACAAAACAAACAAACAAAAACTGAGCTGCCACTGCTGTTTGGTAATAGATTCCAGTCCCCTTTTGACTCAGATCAAAATCTCACACCCTAACTTGACTAGACTGTGTTTCCCCCCCCCTTTTCCCCTGTGTCTATTTTAGTTAAACAGTGAGCCTCAATCAACTGAGGAGGTGTTATAGGAAACCAATGACTTGGAGTCATTTCCCCAGATACAGAATATGCGGCTTCAAGGGGTGAAGGGGAATGCTTAAGACTAGTAGCCCTGGGGGTCTCCTAACTTCTAGGCTGTGAGGTAGGATGTTACAGAGTATGCCCTGATTCCTGGAAACCCAGATGGGCTACTTTGTGATTCCAGGTTCTGGTCACCTTCTATGGGGTAATATTCTGGTCTTCAGTGACTCTCTCCTCCATTTCATCACTTTCTGCCATCACAGTTTTCCTATGTTTTCTGAAACATTGTCAATGGCCGTGGACCACCAACAACTTTCTAATAGTGATTTTTGACACTGATAGTATAAGGAACTGTCATATTTGAGAGTCTGGTGTGGTGACCCACATGAATAACAATCATACTAAGAAATACTACTATTAATAATACCATGTGAAGCAGGTAGGACTGTAACAAGCACAACAGTTGCCATTCATCAAGTGTATCTTGTTTTCAAAATGTCTTCACTTTCATTTCTTATAAGTTGATTCTTATACAGATCCTTTAAAGTGTACAATGCCATTACCCATTTTTAAAAATGGCAATTGAGGCTCAGTGGGCAGTGAATTTGCTCAATATTATGAAGCCATTCAATGATGTAGCCAGATTTTAAAGCCAGTGTGTTTATTGCCATACCATAGACTTTTCACAATACCTTGCTGTCTCTCCCAAGTATTTTCTCCAACACATATAGAGACATTGTGCCTTGGTGAAGAAGCTATACCAAGTTTGATGGATGGTTGGGTCAGGACTAGATTTTTAATATTGTAAAACTTATCCCAACTCTCTCCTGACCATACAATTTTATCTCAATTAGTATACCAGCTTTTGGAAATGAGAAATTTTTGGGACTCCCCATTTCAGAAAGATATTTGAAATGCTGAAGGTGGAGCTACAATACAGTAAACTCAACAATCCAAAAAATTGGTGTCTAGGGATTTACCATTTCTACTGTAATGAAGCACCATCAAATATACTTAGCATCAATATCACATTATGTACACTTTAATTTCTAATTCAGAAAAAAATGTGTACATGTCTTTGTAACTTTGTTGTACCAATATCACCATTATTTTCGAGCTATCAGTATAAGAAATTCAGATGTTTGTGTTACTAGAGTATTAAATAAGAAGAATTTGGACAATCTCAGTTTCTTTTTCTGCTCTGTGCTTCTTGTGGCTGATCCAAAACACTCATGTTACAATACTAAAACAGTTTATAGAGCTTAAAGGCTTTATCTGTTTTTTCTTTTGTATTGAATTAATTCTTCATTGAAAGAGAGAGAGAGAATGAGAATATCTAGGAGCCAGCCTGTCTTGGATTGTAGTGATGTTTTGAATGGCTTTTTACTTGTCTTTAAAAGCTCATAAACCCCTACTAAAGTAGATTCTGTGTCCAGGACTTCAGCGTTGGTGCTGGCTCAAGCCCATCTGTGGAGGTTGACATAGTTTTAACTTCATGATGACTCATTATAGACCCATCCATCCCGGTTTTCCTTCCAGGCCCCACATTCAGTGTGCCAGGGTTGGAAGACACAGGCACTTCGCCCAGATTTCTTTCCTTGATACTCCTTTCTTGCAAAATTGCCACTAAAGCTCATCATCCTGGCCTCTCCCTGTGAGATACACCGAGGGTGAATGAGGAAGGTGAATGGGCTGAGGACACAAAGAAGAGAATGACCAACTAGTTGTGTATCTCAGCAAGGGATGGAACTTCTAGCATGTGTCTGATGGTGAAAGCTCAAATAGCCTGATATGTCTGAACAAAGAAACCACATTCATGAGTGCTAAATCCTAGCAAGTTAAGGCTCCTCCAGTAAGGCCAAGCGAAAGAAGGGGGTAAGGATCTGAGAAGGGGTTAATTGAGGGTGAGGGGAAGTTGTAGTCTGTTATCAAATTGACCCATTTGTATCCCTTTACCTTTCTCCCCTGAGTCATTCTCATTTCACTTGCTGGGAAGTGGACTGAAACCTTTGTGTTTGATGGAGGAATAACCCTGCCAATTACACACACACACACACACACACACACACACACACACACACACACGCTGCCTTGGTGTGCCGTTCCTCTTCTCCATGTCTGGTTCTTCCATCATTCATGATAATCCCAAAGTAAAAATGTTGGGGAATTTTAAAAAATGTTACAGCTACCAAGCTGAAGTTGCATTATTTTTCAAAAACTCATGATGTCATGGACTTACCTCACCTTTAGTGCAGCCAAGCGAATAATGTGTACTGAGCTTTCTATCATGTACCATTATAATTAGCTCTGTCAGGTCTTAGCCCTGCAACCCTCATGCAGATAATATGATAATATGTCTTCATAACCAAGTGACCTTACATGCACAATATTTCTCCCCTTATGAAGATTGCATGTCAATAAAGTAATTGAGTCTCAGAGGCTGCAGCGAGGGAAGATTTAGATGATTGGACGTGGAGAGCAGTGATGTATGACCATTATTATTCCTCTTGTCAGGGAGGCGCGTACAAGCGAGGATGGCCAGAAGATGACAGGGGTGACGGGTTGCGTTTCATTAAAAAAAATATTGCTGTTAATCACCACTCTATTCTTTTCAAAGTCACTGAGGAAAGAAACTCTTTTCTCATTTTAGCTACAGTGAACACCCCAAAATTGGAACACATCATAAGGCTGCTAGCCTCAGTCTTCTCACACAGTGTCTTTCTTCTGTTGCAAAGAGGCCAAATTAAGGTTTTAATTAATAGATCAGCAGCGGGGGCATAGAAATAGGCAGGGACTTCCCTGCTTTAGGGCTCCTTGGGTTTCCACATGTAGAAAAGGCCCCCGCTGAGATGGAAGCACACTTCCTCTCCTCTCTGCCTTGAGAGAAGTGTGCTCATGAGCTCTATAAAAAGAAAGCAAATGCGAGAGAACCAAATCCGAGACAACTATTTTTACTTGAATTAATTTGTTTGGACAGTTTTAACACTTGGAACATTTATATTTCTATACTTTATAAAAGCAAACATGCTGTTTCTCTAGCTGTAAATTTATCTTATGATATCATAACAGCTGGAAACTTGTAGCCTGGTAGGATTTTGTTTCATATTTAAACAGCTTGAAAAATATGTCGGAAACAAGGCATATTTTTCCCCTATCTCTGTAGTGTTTTCTCCTCTTGTACTGGGCTACCCTAGGAGTGTTGGTGGTCAATATCACATAGAAGATACTACAGCTCCAGGATTTTTATTAGCCTGGCATTGTTAATTGCTGCTCCCTTGCAAACACCCTGTCTATGAATGCTGGAGCCCCTTCCAGGGCAGTTCAAGAATCTTTTCAAGGGGAAAGAAAGCTAATAGTAAAAGTATCTTTTGTTGGCAAAAGGGCTTCTGAAGTCTTTAAATCTTCGTTCATAAGTAATTGACTAAGATCTAACAGCCTTGAAGGAAAGGAGCTGATGGTATCACTTTTTAGTCATAGTATTAGCCTTATGATTTATGGTATAAAATTAGCCACTGCATCCTCTCATTACGGGTGCTGAGTGATTTCTCCAGGCAAGCAGAAGAGACTAGTGTGGGAGGGAGAGCCAGGTTTGCATCTCCTACAGCTCTGCTGTTTCCTTCTAGGGAGCTACAGTGAATGCTTTCGGGGATGGGAGTGTTGTTTTCCTTCCATTTTCTCTACTCTGGAAAAGAAAAGACCAAATGTAAATAAAAACCCTGAAGGAACTTGAATGTTCAGAGGAAGTGTTAACCCAAGGGTGACCCAAGGGTGGCAGTATAGAATATAGAGTTTCAGATGGGGTCACTGAAGGACTTTAAACTTCTAATTGTCCACCTTTCCTCCCCTTCCCACACATTTAAGGCCAAAACTTTCTGCTTTTTTTTCCATGTAATTGTATCTGGAGTAGAGATTATATTCATTTCCTCATTTGGATGGGTTTTTTCCTAATGAATTTAAAAAACTACCTAATAGATTTCAGGGCACTAGGAAGACTCTGATGATTTCAAGAGTTCATAATCCCTATTCATATGCTGACACTGAAATTTTACAAGTGGAGCTTTATCTCTTTAGTTCAAGGCTTTGGTTTCTGGTGAAAAATACAACTCTCCCTGGGAGGAGGAAGCGGATTAACCTGTTATCAGTTATTTACATCTGGGTGAGAAAACAGGATCTAAATATTTTCTGAGTACTTTAAGAAGAGAACAACCAAGATAATAGCCAGGTACCTTGGGGAGTGAATTTGCATGTTCTGGATGGGCTGAGACATAGAGGGGCATAGATGCAAAAAGACCTATAACTAGGAGGTTTATGCCATGAAAAAAACAACTTTCCTGACTACACATTTTGTTTGAGGCCTGACCAGCTCAGCTCTTTCTTAGCAGGGTTGTCTCAGGATGGTGGTAGTGTTAAGAGCACGGACTTCAGAGTCAGACTGTGTAAGTTCAAATCCTTGCTCTCTTACTTACCAACTCTGGGACTTAACTCCTGTATGGAGCTCATTTTGCTCATTGTCAAAAAGGGGGAATAATAGTGCCTTCCTCTAGGACAGTTGTAAATGCAACATCCTCAGAGTAACACATATCAAGAGTATATTAAATGCTACCTATGGTGATGTTCCTCATTTAGTGACTGGTAATACCTTCCCTGTATGTGTTGTCGTCATTGGTGATGGTGGAGGTGATAATGATGATAAAAATAAAAATAGATCTTAAATATATCAAATATATTGGGAAATATTCCTGGTGCTTAATTTCCTTTTGTAAAACTTGATTCAAGGCTGATTGTTTCCAAACTTCCTCTCTCTTCCCCTGTAGGTTTCAATATGTGTAGTAATAAAAGCTGAGTCTTCCAAACTACTGGGTGTGGGCTGGGAACTCTCCTGGCTTGTTCCTCCTTTACCTGTTCTGTCTTCCCATAGGTCTCCACAGGGCCCTGAGCTTTAGGGCCACTGATAACATGAAGGAAACATACAATGGTAGAAAGAGGATAATTCTATCAGGGCGCAAATCCCCATTCCCTCTCTGTAAGTTCCCTGTCTCCCATGCCTTATTCCCAAACAACATTTGGCCTAGAAGGGAACTTAGAAATCATGTGATGCCATGGCTTTGTGGTTCCACTGAGCTACGTGGAATTCTAGCATTCCAAAGAGATGTGTCAGAAGTGTAAGAGGAACAAGTGTGTGATTGAGTAGGGTGACCAGGGCTCCCCAAACCTGGCTTCCAAGTCCATTTTTATTTTATATTCTGAGGTCTAATGGAAAATATCATTTAAATACACATTTTCCAAATCTAATCTAATAACAACAAGAGTTCTAACACCAGTGGTCTAGTCCATCTTGTTCATTTTATGGATGAAGTCAGAGCAGGCTTATTTCTTGCTCATGTCACTGCTAGTTAATCGTAGGCCCTACCCTTGAAATTGCTCATTGGAGTCCCCACTGTTTCCACTAGTATGCCTGCACAGTGGCTTCCAGGGCCTGAGGTCTCACCTTGATGCTTCCTTCTCCACATGCCCTATAATCATTCAAGATGGTCTCTTGAATAATTATAGATCTAGCATGTGGTGGCCGTGGGCACTATCAGCCCAGTGACAGCACTGAGTATCACCACAGAGGCCCAGGAAGGAGGACAAAATGAATTGCTGGGAGAATGAAATGGGAGGTGGGGGCAGAAGTTGAGCCACATTAAACTCAAGAGTGTAGGTGAAGAACTCAATGTAATTTTGCAAGGGCCTTGACCAGCAAAGGAAGATTGACATCTCCCAGTCCAATGCAGCTGACGTGAGTTATCTGTCTGTGGCAGCCATGGGGCCTACGCTCCTGCTGGCAGGTATCTATGTTGATGGGCACCCCCGCCTGGAGCTGCCAGTGCAGCAACTTGGATCCCTTGTTCTTTTATTTCCATCCCCTCTCCCTGTTTTCTGTCACTGTGTCATGTCAAATCATTGTCAGGTGGCAGACACTGTATTCCCCCCCCAAGTAAAAAGGTATCAGGTTTCAGGACACAGGCTGAAATGAATATAATAATAGGAGCCAGAACACAGCACAGACCACTTAGCAGGCAAGAAAACAGCTAATAAGTGTTGTTAGTGGTTTCCATGGGGGAGTACCTGGCTGCATTTCCTGGACAGGCAGGTGTAGCACGGCCTGTCCTGGGGTCCAGTTGCAGACAGGCTTGTGCGATTAGTATTGATGTCTGTCACTTTGTGGCTGCCAAGCTGTTGATTCTGTGAAAGACCAAAGGCTCTGGTTATCTGGTAATCAACACTACTCTCAAAAACAGTGCTGGGGAAACAGAAATAGCCTTTCCTGATGAGCCCATGGATCATGTTGCGGGTTTGTGTTTTACTTTGGCCCAACTCTTAGATTGCTCCAGTCTGTTTTTTACCTGCATCACCAGGTATTCATTCTACTTTGTCATGGAATCAAATTCTCACCTACTTAGAGTGAGTCAGTTTAAAATCCCTGTCCCAGTTGAACACAGATGTACCTAGGATGACTTGGGGGACAGCATAGGAAATAAGAATGCATTTGCATGTCAAGGCAGAAATTCAATCCTTCACTTCTGACAAATTCTCAAATCCAAATTCATGATTGATACTTAAGTGTATTATTATCCCACTTCACCTTACCTTTGCTGAGGATTTTTTAAGTTTCTTTAAAAAACATAGAAATTAAAATTCTAGAGAATTAGTAACAGAAGAATAAAAAACATAATTCATTTTCTATTTTTGTGCATAATTCATTTTCTTGGTAACTGTTGCCTTCACATCTCCTTTTCTTTTTCCTCATTCCAGAACTTTAATATCTTATTTTGCTAAGACACTAGTGCCTCATTATAGTGAACCCTGAACAGTCATCCATTCCTGCTCACTGAAAAATAGTTCTGACTTTTCTCGGTTTGTCAAGTGTTAATCTCACTCTCCCTCTTGCTTTTTCTGTCTCTCTCTCCTCTCTCTGTCTCTATCTCCTTCCTCTCCCTTCCTGTCTCTTTACCCCCAGCCTTTCTTCCCTCCTGTCTCTCCCACTCCTTTCTCCCAATGTAGAAAAAGTTGATACATGATTGCTTCTGTCTCTTTTATTTAAAGAACAAATGGGAATGGGAATTGAGGTTACACAGAATATTTCACAAACTGCATGTAACCACTTGGTTAGCCCAAAAACATTCCACCCACTCACCCGTTCAAGCATCCTTCCATCCATCCATCCATCCATCCATCCAATAAACTCCACTGAGCATTTACCATTAACCAGGCTCCAGCGACATGCTCAGAATACAGTAATGAATATGATGAGCTTCCCATCCCCAAAGATCTCAGTGTCGAGTGGAAATAAAGAGACAACCAGTGCTGGGTGCTAAGTGAAATGTGATAAGTGGTATGGATATATGTATGTGTGTGTGTATGTATACCTATATAAACACACACACACACACACACACACAGCTACCCAACCATGCTGCTTGGCTTTTGAATTTTTTGTTCATTTGTGGATTAATCAAGCATCTCTTTATTACTGCCAATAGCGAGGCATTGTGTTAGGTGTTGGGCTTGTAAAAGTAAAGAAAACATAAACCCTTCTTATTCCTGAACCACTCTTTGGTAGCTTATTTAATGTTATAAATTAGTTAAGAATCATCTATGCTACATATTCCTTCCAGTTTTCAAGGAAGGGAAAGAATCATCAGATGTTCACTTGCAAAGGAACTTAGTGATTATCTGGCCTGAGGCCCTCTCTTTGCAGATGAGAACACTGAGGCCTAGGAGGAAGTGAAGTGACTTCTCCAGGCCATACAGGAAGATACTGGCAGAACTATGACTTGGCATTGGGTCAGCATGAATTCACTCAGACCACTAGAGGATGATACAGTGAGCTGAGGACATTGGTTGATACTTCTCAGAGCAAAAGGGAGAGGCTTCCCTGCAGGGAGTGGACTGAAAAGGCCACTCATGACTCTGAATCAAGAGTGGTTTTATAGGTCAAGCACTTTATTTTCCTGCTCTCCAGAGAGGTTAAAACCAGAAACAACTAAAAGGAGACTCAATGCCCAGGTCAGCAAGTGATTACATTTTTGATGTCATACTTCCTTCTGGGTTGGGACAAGCTGAAAGGCTAAGTAGACATCACCCCTGTTCATCTTGCCTTTGGTGAATACTCTTTACACAAATGTTCAGAGCACTGGACTCACAGTGGGGTTGGTCCTTGGGTCATTAGGCCACACCAGTTCTCAGAAGCCATAACCTAGAAGCAAAGTTCAGGAATGAAGATTTCTCTTATAGGTCTTTCTAACACTTATCTTTCCAGAAAAGGATGATGATAAAAAAGATTGAACAGATAACAAAAAAAGAAGATTATATTCCAGATGGACTGTTAGGTCTAGGAGAAACCAGGTGGACTAAGCAAAATGCTTCAACTTCTGGAATATTAGTTATTTTCTCAATTTTTACTTTAATCCCATATATTATCCCAGACATAAGAAAACACTCTATGCTTTAGTTCTATGAAAACATCACATCCGTTCAGCAGGCCGAGAGGAACCGTAGATGTGTTGAGAGCCTATTCCTGTGGTCGCCAAACAGCGTCTCTAAAGTTCTCATTTGAGAGGCAAATGAGTAGAGGTCAGCGGGAGGATTAGTGAAATGGGGGAAAACTTCCATTTCCCATAGTGCTCAAGGACAAATACAGAACACATACTTAATTTAATTAATATTTTGTTTGAGTGAAAATAAGCTTGTGAAGAAGCAGCTCTGTTGCTGTTGGGCTGTGAATGTTGAAAGTGAAGAAAATAGAGCCAGGCTTGTAGTCCCTTCTCAGGGTGACTGTGATGGCCTAGGTCACTTGGCATTTCACATGAGGTTGTGTGGAACGTGGGAAGTCTGACCACAGGGATGGCTTGTAACTCTGCTGCTTTCACTTCCTCTAGGGGTTTCACAGAGGACCCTCATGCAGTGAGGTGGGGCAAGCAGTGTGCCTCTGCTTCTTGAGCTGCTGAATGACAGTGACAAGATACTGGCTTTTGAGCAGGTCCCTATGCAGAGAGCCTCTGTATTCAGGGAAGGGAAATCCACTCCTGTGTTCTTTGCACCCAGACAGACACTCACAGTTTCCAGGATAAGCAGGGACGTTTCTAAATCTGTCTTGGATGTTCACTCACTTTATCTTTAGCCATGGAGTGCTGACAAAGATTCAATACAGTTGAGTGACCTTCTGTAGGTCAGAGCAGGCTCTGTTCTGATTGAGTTTAGAAAAATCATAAATCTGGCCAAGCCTTCGATTTGTCAGCTGGACAGTGCTTCATTAGGGGAGACCACAGCCAGCATCAGCAGGATCCACCTTCCTCTTCCCTCTACCTACCTGAGCTGCCAGTTCATTCCCACTCCTCACCAGACTTCTCTGCTTTATGAACACGTTTTCTTCTCCTTGTGCACAGAGCTTTTGGTTCCAGCCCTGTTGGACAGTGATGACACAGACCCAGTGGTGTTTTAATCATAGCAATGGGCTCATTGCCTTGAAGTTGCACAGTCTAAAAAAAATAATAAATAAAGCAGGACAGGTTGGAACAGCTGGAAGAACTAGAAGGAGCTTAAGTTTAAAAAGTTGGACTTAGTGATGGATCCAGGCTCAGCTGGTCTCATTCCTCTACTAAAACAGCTTAGCAGACCAGATAACAATGAATCCTTTTTGCAGCTGTTTTTCTTCAAGTTATAGAATTTTAGAGCAACAAAGGAAATTGGAGATTATCTTTAGAGATGAAGAAGCTGATGTCCAAAGAAATTAAGTGATTTTTCCAAGGTTAAAGAGATATTTTGTTACCAGAACCAAGATACGAGTACAGCATCTTCTAACACCTTTGTTTTGTTTTGTTTCATTTGTTTGTTTTCCATTCAGTTAGCCCTCCAGGAAGTGTTTATGAGGAACTAATGCTCAATGTTCTGGACAGATTTCTCTGGGTAGATCATGATCCATGAACTCAGGTGATATACATCTGGTGAGGAAAACAGTAAACAAGGGTAAAAAAAAGACTGAAAGGCAAGAGAAGACAATGCACAGAACCTGGTGACAGTCCCACCAAGCCTTAAAGTGTAACAGAAAATGTGATAACAGAGGAAGCAGGAAAACTTTTCCTGAAGGAGCACAGAGAAAAACACACAACCGGTGCATAAACCACCTCTCCTTATCTACTTTTGGCTGTTAGGTTGATTGAATTTCCAACAGACAAGACTGGGTCTTATCCCACTTCTTCCACCGATGTAAAGAATGCTGGTTATGGCTAACACTTCCTTTGAGCTAGCCCTCTGTTAAGTGACTTTACCTGTTTATTTTATTTGGTTCTCACAGCAATCATGAGGTGTGAGTCCTACCATGAATTTTCAGATGAGGAAATTGAGGAGCCGGGAAGTTAGTGATGTATGCAAAGTCACCCAGCTAGTCAGAGACAACTTTCTGTTACTAATGGGCTTCACTTCCCCTTAGTGTGAAACAATAATGTATTTGAGATCTTGCGTGCCCAAAGATATGACCAAAATGTAGAAGAAACACAGTGCTGCAGAAGGCCTGGCCACCGCTTGGCCATTGTGCTCTTCATACTTAGATGGAAGAATCTCACTTCTTGGACATGAGGAGGTGTAAGCAGTGGGGCATCATATTGAACAGAGCTCCAAGAGGCTCAGAGGACCCTCATCAGAGCCTCTTTGTGTGCTTTATGGTTGGTTGAGCTTTATGACCCAAAAGAATCAATTATTTGTTTTATTTATTGAAGGCCTCGTACACTAGGCTTTGCGTTTTCTTTAAACTTACAATGCTTATTGCATGGCAGAATTATTTTTCATTTTTCTTTTTCTTTCAGAGCCTTGGAATCCTGTTAGAAAATTTCTAGTACAAGCTTTTGGGGGCAGATACCAGTACTCGGGTTGGGCATCTGGGAGAGATAGACAAGCTCTTATTACAGCATGGAGGATGGGGAGATTACCTGGCCAAGTATCATTTCAGGTTGTGGCAGAAAGAGATTAGCTCCAATTTATCGCTGCTCACATTTTCCTCTTTTCCCCCGTTTTCTGAGTGTCATGGAAATGATATTTGTGAATCCCAGGGGCCTCTCACAGTGGTGTCAGTTTAGAGATCTTCCCAGATACATCTAAATGTGGATATAAAATGTAATGGGAAGAAATTGAAAAAATATCTGTTTCTTGATTCTTTATTACTGTGGAGTTAAGAAAACGATTTCTCATGCTGTTTCATAAATTTGAATCCAAATGTATATGTTAATGTGTATTCAGATGGCTTTTGGATGATTCAAACATGCAGATTTTTTAATAAAGTTTGTCAAATTTCTGGCAATTTATAGATATATATTTAGACAGTGTATATGTGCAGACCTGCCATATGTACATACACTGTATTGTCAAAATTGAGCCTAAGTGGACTCTGATGAAAAGGTAAAATAAGTAAGCTTATGATGAATACTTAGTATTTGAGCTCAGTATTTAATTTGGAAAATATAAACATGAGTGAAATTAATTTTTGGCTACTTACTCCATTAATATTTTACCTAAATTAAATTTGAGTCTGGCAAAGACAAACATACAAATTTTTCTCCAGGTCTAATATTATCTCTGTGACACACATGCACACAGGGAGATTTCAGACTCTAAAAGAAATGCAGTAGCAAGCGCCAAAGATAATTTTTAAAAATTCGTGGCAGTTTTGGTGAGGCAGGGATGCTCAAAGACATATCTGTGACATTTAAATGTGTGTTGTTAGCTTGTTTCCCAATATTGCTATTACTTTTACTAATTAGTTCCAATTACTTAATATTTGCCTGTAGTTGAGTTGAAGATGCATTGTTATTCACGCAAAATCTGTTCTTCTGATTCAGAAATACCATTCTGTCCTTGCATTGCTCAGTCCTCAGCAGAGAGAGGGTCCAGGCAGAAGATATGGCTTAAACCAATGGAAAAGAAAGATATTGTTTTTGAGGTTGAGGAAGAATTCAGTGAGCTTCCTTCCCTCATTCAAGTGCATGTAAACCACAGGACTAAGCAATCACATGATTAGACAAGAGGGTCAGGAGAGTCACTACTAAATGCAGGCTCTCAAAGTGCTACTGTGGTCTCACCCCGTGCTTCTGAGAGGTGCTAGCCGACATGGAGGCTGGCAGTGGCAATGCAGGGATATGGGTAGAGGAGTATCTTTTGGGGTTCCTACCTCAAATAGTGCAGTATCTAGAATCTCAGAAGCACAAGAGCAGTTAGCATGATGTCTTTTGAATCAATACTGGCCAAAAGGCAAGATCTTTAGGGCAGAAGTCTTCATACTGTAGCATTCAGAAGAACCACCTGGGGGAGTTCTTTAAAAATCTTACCCGTCACCCATCAGAACTTCTGATTTCCAAGGTTTGGAGTAAAGCTTATAAATTCACCTCAATCTTGGTAGAAGATTGAGTGTAGAAGTATTTCATGAGCTACATTCTTAAGTAATTGATGCTTCAAGTGAAGTTATGAGTGGTTAGGAATCCAGTATGAAAATATGAGAGTGGTGAGAAATCCAGTATAAAGGTATAAGAGTGGTTGGGAATCCAGTATACTCTGTGAGTCAGTGATACCAAAGTTGTGGGAGGCAATGAGGGCAAAGAGAGTGATGTAATCTGGGAAGGCCTCTTGGAAGGTTTGGAACTCGGGCAAAACTTACTGGCCATGAAAGATTTAGATGATACCAGCCAATACCAGATCAGAGTAATCTTATCATTCATGGACAAAGCGGTTAAACAATAACAATACATATCACTTCAAATGGCTGAATAAATAATCTTCTATAGCCATGGTTCTGGGTGGGTTAAATATTGAGGGTATCACCTCTCACCTCAAAATGGCCTTCATTTCCTGACTAGCCCATCTGGACACGAAATAAGGTCAGCCCTCTCTTAGTTTCGCTGAGTTCAGAACTGTCTGTAACTGGCTTTGTAACTGATCTTGGACAAGGCAATTAACTTCACTTAGTCCGATTTCCTTCATTTGTGCAATGGGAGGGTTGTGGTAGATGATTTCAGATCCCTTTTAGTTCTAACATTCCATTTGACCCAGTTAAACGCTTCTCATTATTACATGACTGGAAATAGGCCAGGTCAAATGATGCCCCTTCAAGCATAACCATCAGATACAGCTGTACACTGTAAAGATGGATATTAGACTGTTCAACTTATCATCATTAGTCCCGTAGTCTTAGAATGGGAATGCACTGTAGTTCATATCTGTCATAGTTAGTGTTTGGAAGTCTCAAAGCTTGTGAGATTATTCACATATTTATTCCTGTGTACCACATATGCCATCCCACGTCTCCCCTTCATCATGTGTCTATGACAATATATTGAACAGAAAATCTCCATCAGCCGACTCTGACAGAGTGTATTATTTACAGTGGTGTCAAAATGTGCTGCTTATAATTGACTGGGCTCATAATAAACCAACCTAGGATTCTTTTCTTCTCATATTCCTTCTTACTGGTAAATTCTTCACTTGTGTTCCTTCCTTCCATCAACAGCTTCTTCATTATTTACAGAGAAGGGGAACACACCCCAGATGGTGCATGAGTTATATTGTAGTGACTCTTTAATCTTGTGAAGATCTCTCTCTCTCTCTCTCTGACTTAGGATTTTGCTGTGGCAATTAAGGATGAGGGAAATCAAGTAAACTGGACTCAGTTTCTAAACAAAACACAATGCAATTCTCAATTTCTCCCAACATAGGGAAACAATGTGGATAAGGACTAATAACTGCATGACCAATGTTGTTTTTTATTCTCAATTTTACACTTATTATCTATGGGAACTTGAGAAATTTCCCGATGATCTCTGTGCCACAGTTGTGTCATAGAGATACTAATAATACCTAATTCATAGGGATGAATTAATGAAACAGTGCTTATAGAGAGCTAAATCCAAACTAAACACCCAGGCCAAAATAAACATAAATCACCATCTTTCATATGTCACTCATTCACCAATAGAGAGCCCCTGCCATCTTCCTATACCAGAAGGGTTTCAGAATTGAACAGTGGGAGTTGCAGCCTCTCCCACTGCACCTGCAGTGCTGTCCCTTCCACTCCTCTCCCCAGCTGCAGGCTTCCTCTTGTTCAACTTACAAAGACTCCCTAAACTTCACATGCATGTGTCATGCCCGCTTCTTGCTTAACTTGAGGCAGATTTTCTGTTTGTATGTTGTGGCCCCAGTAATCATATATATCACCTCTGGTTGCCACTCTTAGACTAAGCTGCAAAAGCAGAGGTGGGGTTTGTGTGGCACCATTGAGATTGGTGTAAGGTTATTGTCCAGAAAAATATGTCTAGTTTGGCACACAGGATAAATTTGTGATTGTAAGTGCTACCTCTTGGTTTTCTGCAGGAAAATTATTATCATTATCTGTCAAAGTGAAAATGTTTAGTAGAATGAAGTGACCAAAGGAAAAATCCCTGAACTTGGGGTCCTGTGACTGAGATTGAACATGTATCATGTGACTTTACTACTAGACATTTTACATCTTTTCTTGTTTTTTTTTTTTATTGAGTTGGAGTCTCACTCTGTTGCCTAGGCTGGAGTGCAGTGGCATGCTCACGGCCACCCCAGTGTCGACCTGTTGGGCTCTGGTGATCCTTCCGCCTCAACCTTCCAAGTAGCCAGAACTACAGGCGAGCACTACCATGCCTGACTCATTTTTATTTATTGTAGAAATGAGGTCTCACCAAGTTGCCCGGGCTGGTTTCAAACCCGCAGGCTCAGGCAATCCACTCGCCTCGGTCTCCCGAAGTACTGGGATTACAGGCTGAGCCACTGAGCTTGGCATACTAGATATTTTGCATCTTTTCATAAAAGCTTGTCTCCCTTCTCAGAGGCTTAATCTTAGGTTCTTACCTTAAGATTAGAGAGAAAAACTAAATCACATAATAAACATAATCTCTTTTGGCTTTTACAATCATTTGATTTCTTCTTTTAGGGATTCTTAGATATATATCTAAATATTATTTACTGAACTTTCGAGGCAAGCCCTCTGTAATGAATAAGCTCTTTGGTAGTCAGTTGTCTCCTAATAGAAGAAGGGAGACCCAATAAAACCTTGAATTTATTTATAGAAAATTGTGTATTTATTTTTACATGTTTAAACTTCAGTCACCTTCAAAGTACTCTCTGTTTGATGCAATACATCTATCAAGATGCTTTTCCATTGCTCAAAATAGTTTTTGAATTTGTCAATTTTGATACCTTTTAGTGCTTCTGCCGTTTTTTGTTTTACCTCTTCCACATCAGCAAAACATTTCCTTTTGAAGACTTTTTTCATCCAGGGTAACAAAAAAAGTTTCTCATGGTGAAATTGGCTGAATAGTGAGGTTAGGGCACAAGGGTCATGCCATTTTTTATAAAAACTGCTGAACACAGTGTGGTGTGGGCAGGTATGCTTATAAATCATCCATCATGAAATATGCAAGCACGTTGAAAGAATCTCTTAAAAAAATCCACTGAAGTTCTACATTGCCTCTCACAACAACACTAGCTGGTACACTGATGCCAGAAGGTGCCTACTAGAACACTTACCTAGCAGGGACACCTGTACCACAAGGAACCTGTCCTCCAAAAAATAATTCTGGTTGTTTTTGGTATCCCCTCCTCGTAGAACATTTTATTTTCTAAAGGAAGATGCAATCACCCTTCCTTTCTTGCAATTTCCCTTTCTTTATTTAAATGGACACAAGAGAAGATTTACCCTATTTAGATCTTATACAATTATTTGATTTTAGGGTGTGCAGACACCGTAATGGTGAACTAATCTAACCTCTTGATTTAACAGATGAGGGAACTGGGCGGGGGGTGGGGGTGGAAATTGTCCAAAGGCTAATTAGCTGTGGAGTCAGGAATAGGATTTTGGTGTCTTTTATTCCTAGTTGAGAGTTTCTTAATCAGTACTATACTTAGAATCATGAGAGCCACAAAGTCTCTTCACACATGAACTCAGATCAAACAGCCTTAAGACAAACAGATGTATACAGTTTCAGATGCTAAATCCAACATGCGTATATTTGTTTTGCTTAAGGCTTTTAAAAATTTTGCATTCTTTTACAAATTCTTTTTTCCAAAATGGTCATCCTTCCACTGGCCATTCTTTGTTTATCCTCAACTCCTGCATCACAACTTTGAGTGATGCTTAGTGATAATCTGAGCATAAGCTTGGCTCTAGTCTAGAATTTGCCATTTTAGCTTAGTACTTTATTGACTAGATAATGCTAGTTAGCTTTCTGGTATTCTGGGATGGCAAATACATAGGCAATGATATTTATAATAGCTAGTGTTATATTGAGAGAAACTGAAGGGTCTTAACAGATGAAGAAATCTTTAGTATCACTTTGGTAGCCATCAGTACAGTGTAGCATAGAGTTTAAAGTGTTTCATCCATATTTATGTTTCAACCAAATCTTTGTTTCTTCTAGACATAACAGGTGGAATTTTTCATATACCTATCACCATCAGCTATCTAGATTTTAACTTGCCAGGGGTCATAGGATGATATTTTGGCTTTTAGGGGCTGTCTTCATTGGTTACCAGAATATTTAAAAACTTTTGGAATAGATAAGTGCGTGCTTCAGTAAGAGCTTGGAAATTAAGATTAACAAATTTAATATCACCTATTGGGGTTTTATATTGGTTCCTTCTCTAGGTTTTTATTTTGCTAATTACCCTTTGAAGTCCTGTTTGCTAATAATCAATGCACAGGAAAATAAATGACTTTAAGGTAAGCCTGACCTTGGTGAATGCAGCATAAATCCTACTGCTGGTTGAGAAAGTTCCTTTCTATAGTAGGCTTTGGTTGGAAGACCTAAATCAGAAGGGAGGGAAAGTTTGTGTTGAGGATGGGCTTATGGACAAGAAAGACTTATCTCTGGATGAAATGAAGCCCAGTAGAAGGCTGAGTGGATGAGTGCCAACTATCCTTGTTGGTGTTTGACATGACTAACAGAATGGATAGTTCTTTACTTCTCAGGCCTCTGGTTCCCATTTCATAAAACCAAAGCTTCATTCAGCTATTTTCTGGGAAGAGTGTTTGCCTTTGCCTTTCCTCTGTGAACACATGCTGGCATTCTAGAAAAGGGAGTTGAGGGGTGAGGATTTTCTCTGGCAGAGATCACATGAAAGTGATCTAATCTGAATCTAATAGAATGCCTCTGCTGTTTCAGGGGACAATTTCCTTCGTGTCTTTATTTTAAGACCTCTCCCCTGCTCAGCCCAGAAGTGAGTACAAAGTGATTGCTCAGAACAAAGCTGAAAGAGGAGGTGTTTTTTAATAGGGATCACAAAAGCTACGGTGGAAGTGAGAAATTAGAGCTGGGCTTGAGCTCAGTCTGAGTTCAGTGTGGATGTGGAAAGGTGACAGGTAGTTCTCAAGGGGCAAGAGAATTTGATACTGGATTCAAATCTTTTTTTTTTTTTTTTTTTAAGTCCATCAATAACTTATAGCTCACTTGCAGGTTGGCAACTCAGCTGATTTAGAAATCCCTTCTATTCCTTCTGGTACTTCTTGTCGCAAAGAATCTTTGTTCTGATTGCTGGCTACACATCTAGCCAAGTATGGGCTTAGGTTGTTCTTAACTCAGGCTGCCCCCATCACATGTTGAGGGAGAATGCAAGAGTCTGTTAGAGACATTGGAGTCTAAGATGGTGAACAATATTAAACAAAGGCCAGGAGGAATGAGAAAGGGAAAAAAATTGGATCAGTTTGAATATGTGTGTGTGTATACTATATGTATTTGTATACATGTGTGCAAACTTTATATATTCATAATACATGATGTGTGTGTTTCCACTGTATGTATATAGCATGGTTATGAAAGACAAAGCATAGTGCAAAGCACTATGGGAAATACTTAGTGGAATGATATACAGGTCCTCTTCTTAAGGAATCTAGAGGGATTTGTTTATGTAAAACCATTAGCTATCCCATTACCTTCCTCCATGATTTGGTAGCTGATATAGGATAATTCTCCCCTGGATTTTGTGAGTGATAAACAACAGAAAGTTCATATCACAACAGTTGCTCCCAAAAGGCAGTGATCACATTTTCTAGTTAGAGTGCCTGCTTTTAGGAAAGGTCTCTGCTGATATCCAACCAGCACTGTCCCTCTTTGCTTCAGGATATCTTGGCAAGAGCATGTTCTGATTCTGAAGCATTAACATTCTTCAGGACTCTGACTCCCCTCAGAGGTCTGTCTGATTCTGACCCTACAGATGCAGGTCCTTACGGATGTTTATTTGTCTGTTACCTAAACTCAGGACACATGTACAGCAGTAAATTCTTCATTTGCCAAAGTTAATCACAGCCATGCTATAGCTTATATCATTCCAATTGCTCATCAGGAAAGTCTTGAAAATATAGATGGGATTTGTTCTCCAGGAAATAAGTTCAACAAACCAGATTGGTGAGACTACACAGAGGGAGAGGTTTGAGTCAGGGTCCCTTCTTGGATAATATCTTATTCCATTCCTGCCAAGGATCAAGTTTAAGATTTGCTACATTCCCAAAAGTAGACTAGTGTCAACTTGGAATGAAGGGAAACAATGAAAGGTTTTGTTTGTTTGCTTTTTCATTAAACATTTTTTAAAATTAAAAAGTGCAGAGGAAAATGTAATCTTACCTATGTTTCCAGACTGAATATGTTTCCAGACTGCTAACATTTTATCACATGAACTTCAGATTGTTTGTATTATTAAGAAATAAAATATTTAGGAAAAAACTGAAGCCCCTCACTTTCCTCTCCCTAGTCCTAGCTGCCCCAAAGCAAATATTGTCTTGCATTTGGTGTAAAGTCATCTATTTTTGTCCTTTTATTGCATAGATACCTATGTAGCCATAAACAGAATGGGGCATTACTTTAACTACCTTTTTTTTTTTTTTCAAACCCCCAAATCGAGTTTATTTTTAAAAATTGACTGAATTTATAAGAATTACAGTATAGTTTCACAATATCTATGATGATATATATACATAGGTTTCACTCAGTTTAACTGTAGTGCAGTATCCCATCATATGAACACAATGCAGTTTATTTATTCATTCCTGTACAGCTGGTCATTTCTAAATTTTTGCTATTGTGAATAAAACTGCAACACATTCATGTATAGTTGGCCCTCTGTATCTGTGAGAAAATATGTGTCTATACTGAACATGTACAGACTTTTTTCTTGTTAGTATTTCCCTGCACCTATATACATTTTATAGAAAGAACTCGAGCATCTGCAGACTTTGGTATCTTGAGAGGTCCTGGAACCAAGTGGAAACTAAGGGATAAGTATATATTGATCCCCTGGCACAGATGTGTGAAGATTTTTTGTTTGTTTGTTTCTTTGTGTTTTTAAGATTACATACCTAAGATTGATCTTCTTAGAGATCTGTTATTATGTACTTCAAAATTGCTTTCCAAAGTCACTGCGGTAATTTCCAATCCAGAGGGTATGAGAGTTTTGCTTTCCTTCCATCTTTTCCAGTGCTTACTGTATCCAGACTTTACTTATGTTTTGCCAGTATACTTATCTTCAGTCTCATTCTTTATTTTCAGTCTCATTCTTTCTAACTTAATTCTGTGTTCTTGATTTCTTAAGCATTCATGTTAGAAGTTTGTATATTTCATTACTCTTTAAAAGGATTGTCTTTTATTGATTTATTTTTCTAGTTTATTAATTTTGGCCCCTTTCTTTTTCTTTCCTTTTTTTTGTTGTTGTTGTTGTTATTGTTGTTTTTGAGTTGGAGTCTCACTCTGCCAGGCACGTGCTACCACACCCGGCTAATTTTTTGATTTATTGTGAAGATGAGGTCTCACTAAGTTGCCCAGGCAGATCTCGAACCCAAGGGCTCAGGCAATTCACTCACCTCAGCCTCCCAAGGCGCGGATTACAGGCTGAGCTACTGAGCCCGGCTTGTTTCTTTCCTTTTACTTTCTGTGTATCTATTCAGTCCTTTTATCTTCTTGATTTGTATTTCAACTTACTGATTTTCAGTCTCTTTAATTTTAAATAAATTCACTCATGTCTACTATTTTTCTGTAAGAACTAAATCCCAAAGGTTTTGCAGCTATTCATTGACATTTGTACATCTATTTTGTAATTTCATTAAAATTCTCTCTGACCCATAAATCATCAGGGGTTTGTTTTCTTTCGTCTCTTAGTCATGGTGTTTTTTTAATCATTGATTTCTAATTTAATTGCACATGGACACAGACTAATATTGATTCTTTGAAATTTGGGGGGATTCATTTGTACCCTAGCACGTGGCAAATTTTTATGTCTGATATATGCTTTAAAGTAATGTATTTTTTTGTTGTCTTCAACTCCCAAATTTGCTTTTTTTAGTTTTCCTCATTTTAAAAAATAACACTATTTTTTCCATTCATTAACCAACAATTTCAGAAGAATCTTTAATTCTTTACTTTTTCTCATACAAATATTAAAATTATCAGTGTATCTAGTTGGCTCTTCCTTCAAAATATAGTCTGCATCTGACTATTCCAAACACTTCCACAGATAATACCACACTATTGCCTAGTTTAGTAGCCTCTGAACTGCTTCCATGCAGGTGAAGTCGTCAGTCTTTATTCAGTAGCAGGCAGAGTGGCACTTTTAAGTATGTAAGTTCAGTCATGTCACTCTCTGCTCAAAACCCTCCAAAGGGTTTCCATTTCTTTCAGAATAAAATCCTAGTCTTTGTTATTGCCTTCACACCACGTTATGCTCTATTTCCCTGTTATCTCTCTTATCCTGTCTTGTGACAATCTTTTCCTCCTTTTTTGTGGATCCCCTGCTGCTGCCTCAGGGCCTTTGCACTTCCTGGTACTCCTGCCTGAAATCTGCTTGTGTTGCCCCCTTACTTCATTCAGGTCTCTACTCAAAGAACTTCTTATCAGTAATCTCTTGTCACTTTTTTCTTTTATCTGACTTATTTTCATTATAGAAAATAAGTCAGATAAAAGACATAGAAGAAATGGAAGGAAAAAAAACTCTAAAACTTGGAATAAGAGTTATATAGATATCTTTTAAGTCAAGATGCTAACTTTTCTGCTTTGTCTTCTACATTGTCTTTCTTAACGTTTTACAATCATATCTATTATTTCCCATAAAGCTGTTTTATTTATTAGTCAAGTTAAGCTGGTGACAAGCAGTTCCAAAATCTAGTAGGTTAATGCAGCAAAAGTCTTGTGCAAGGTCAGCTTTGTATTATGTGACTCCTGCAATCCATGTGGTTACTCACAGATCCAGAGAGTGTTTTCACTCAGCTTGGAGCTGCAGGGATAGACCCCATGAAAAACTCATACCCACTTATTTATGTTTGGGCCAAGGAGTGGCACATGTTACTTCCATGCAGAGCCCTTTGGGCAGACCTGTTTTGCTGTATTTCTTGGTGCAAACTTGTCATTAATCATTATAGGTGTGCCTTTTGTGTGAGAATTTAGGGTTTTCCTCAGTTATGAAAAAGTTCTCTGTTGTTATCTATTTAAATCTCTTCTCAGTATTTCTGCTGTTGCTCAATTCTAGAAATCTTATTAGGTAAAAATTGGAGACTCCATATCTCTTAATTTCTCTTTTTTGTTTTTTACTTCATTATATCTCAGTACAACATTCAGAATTATTTCCACATAACTATCTTCCGATTCATCAGTTTTCTTTTTAACTGTTGAAATTCTTTGGTTAATACATCTCTAGAATTTTGAATTTTCAATTACATTATTCTATCTTCTAGTTTCTAATTGATTATTTTATTAGTTGTTTTCTCAGTTTATATCTGTATTAATTTGTTTAATGCTTTCTTATTTTAAAATAGATTGTCTTTTACTTTATATACTTAAGTATTTTAAGTTTATTCAGAGACTATTATGTATATTTTCAGAAGTCTGTTGTTGAGTTTATTGGATAGCTTCTTGGTTCTGTTTTTCTTTATTGGTTTTAAATTTTAAGTTGTTTGTGCATCTAGAGTGAAACATCTTTAAAAATCTTCAAATATCTATCATGTTTTGCAGATTTGCAGTAGCTTCCACATGGCTCCCTGAGAATCTCAGGCCAGAAACAAGTTCTATATTAGTGACTGAGATTCCTGCTTTGTCGTGAAATTGGGATATTGCAAATTTAGTACTTGGCAGCTTGTCACAAATCTGATCTCTGTTACTTGCTCTGTTCCTTCCTGTCTCACATGTACATGGTGATACAATTCACAGTACTATTTTTTCTCATTTTTCTCCCCACTGGTTGGGATACCCTACCCATTTAATGTTGTGAACCTAGTTTGTGATGCTGATTCAGTGTTCTGTCATTGACAACTTTCTTTTTGCCTTTGTCAGTTTATAACCTAGAGTTCAAAGATTCCATGCATTTTTCTCCCTGATGTCTATTGCAATACATTTCTGGTATACAAAGATATTTATTTGTCTTGTGTTGGGTGTGGATATGACTTTTAATTTTTGAAATTTCAGCTAGAATTGCCTTTTGTGGTATATCAAGGAAGAGCTATTGAATATGTAAATGTACAGTGCCATCTTGGCCAGAAATTTTTAAAATTTATGTAAAGAGTTTATTTTGATTGTAAAAGAATATGTACTTATTATCATAGATTTGGAAACTATTGACTAGCATATAGAAAATATTTAAATAACCAAAAATACAACTATACAAAAATAATTACAGTTAGCATGTCAGCATGTTGTCATCTATGTTTTGCTTTCCACTAAATAAGACTCACACTATATATTTAGTTTTATATTGTTCTCTTTTATACCAGACATTATAGGGTGGATTTACCATGCCATTAAATAATCTTCAAAGGCAATTTTTTAACAGCTCCTTAATGTCCCAACATATGGAGGTACTATAAAAACATAAATCATCCAAATTTTTTAATATCTCGTGTAGCATAAATTAACAAGTAATTACTTAGTAAAAGAGTATGAATATTTTTAAAACATTTGATACATAGTGAGACATTTCTACCCAAATATGCTGTTTCTAATTTACATTCCAATGGTAGTATAATCATACTCTAGCCAGTACTAGGTATTATTTCTCCAACTTTATCAGTTTGGTGGATAAAAATGATACTTATATGTTAGTACTCTGAAAATTTCCTATGTTTCTTTTGATATGCTTTCTTAATTTCTAATTTTTAAATTTAATTTTGTATTCTAAATAACACTCTATGTTATTCCCCTTTTCTGGTTTACTGAGAGAACAAGTTTTAATATTTTCAGCTTTTCATGATTTTTGTTTATATGCATTTTCCTTCTTCATCCTTTTGCTGCACACATTCTTTTATTTTATGACTCCTTAGGCTGATTGCATCATTAAATTATTTTAGTTATCTCCTGTCTTTTCATAGAACTTGCATATTTTATTATTTCTGTGTCTATATCTATAAGCTTTGATATGAATATACTTATTTTCCTTTTTCTTTTTCTTTTTTTGGAGTTGAAGTCTCACTCTGTTGCCCAGGCTTGGAGTGCAGTGGTACGCTCATGACCACCCCAGTCTCAACCTGGTGGGCTCAGGCAATCCTTCCCCCTCAACCTTCCAAGTAGTTGGAACTATAGGCACATGCTACCATGCCTGGCTAATTTTTTAATTTTTATTGTAGAGATTAAGTCTCAAACCCCTGGGCTCTGGCATACCTCTTGCCTCCTCCTCCCAAAGTGCTGGGATTACAGATGTGAGCCACTGCGCCTGACTTGAATATACTTATTTTCATTATTTCAAAAGTAGGTTATACTTGATTTCTATGTACTATTTGATCCAATTTTTATTTAAGAAATTTCCAACACAACCTACCTAGGTTGGAACAAGAAGAAATTGAGACCCTAAATAGACCAATAACAATCAAGGAAATCGACTACTTAATAAGAAAAC
>NW_007255412.1:0-1117 GCF_000164805.1 Carlito syrichta | reverse complement strand
GTCAAAACAAAAACCACATGATCATATCATTAGATGCAGAAAAAGCTTTTGATAAAATCCAGCACCCATCTTGATAAAAACCCTTGAACATCTAGGCATACGGGGAACATACCTCAAAATAGTAAAAGCCATCTATGAGAAACCCACAGCCAGCATACTCCTAAATGGACAAAAATTGGAACCAATTCCCCTGAAAACTGGAACTAGACAAGGATGCCCACTCTCTCCCCTCCTGTTCAACATAGTATTGGAAGTCCTGGCTAGAGCAGAGAAGAGGAGGCAATCAGAGGTATTCAAATAGGAAAAGAGGCAGTCAAGTTATCTCTCTATGCAGATGATATGATGGTGTACCTCGAAAACCCAAGAGAATCTGTCAAAGGCCTCCTTACATTGATAAAGGCCTTTGGCAAAGTCTCAGGATACAAAATAAATGTACAAAAGACAATCGCATTTCTCTACACCAATAATAAACAAACAGAAACCCAAATAAAAAACACAATTCCATTCACAATAGCCACAAAAAAAATGAAATACCTTGGCATCTTCCTAACCAGAGACGTGAAAGACCTTTATAATGAAAATTACAAAACACTGCTCAAAGAAATCAAAGCTGACACGAACAAGTGGAAAAATATCCCATGCTCATGGATCGGAAGAATCAACATTGTGAAGATGTCCATCTTACCTAAGGCAATCTACAAATTCAATGCAATACCCATTAAATTACCAACAACATTCTTCTCAGACCTAGAAAAAACAACACAGGAATTCATATGGAAACACAAACGTCCAAGAATAGCCAGAACAATCCTCAGCAAAAAAAACAAAGCAGGTGGTATCACAATACCGACTTCAAACTTTACTATAAAGCTACAATCATCAAAACAGCTTGGTATTGGTACAGGAACAGGCATATAGATCAATGGAACAGAATTGAGATTCCAGAAGCAAAACCTCAATTTCTCAACCAACTCATCTTCGACAAAGCCCCCACCACCTACCAATGGGGAGAGGAGAACCTATTCAGTAAATGGTGCTGGGAAAATTGGCTGACCACATGCAGAAGATTGAAACAGGACCCCTATCTATCCCCATGCACAAAGTTAACTCCAAATGG
>NW_007255411.1:3103-3680 GCF_000164805.1 Carlito syrichta | reverse complement strand
TTTATATCTGACAATACTTTATGGTTGAGTCTTTTTTATTCCCTTCCTTCATTGACAAGTGTCAGTGAGGACAGGGAAGGGCAGGTCCTGCTAGTGGGAGGACACATCAGTACCACTGTTGAAGAACAATCTTGGCAATATCAAGTAAAAAAGAAGCTGTGCATATTCACTAACCAGAAAGATGGCCCCAGAACAACTAACAACTGGGTAAGATATAACAACATGGTCTGAAAGCATTCACAAGAAAATAAGGTCAATCCATTGGGGTCAGAAAAGAACAGGGGAAACTAGAATTTTGTTGTATAAGTGGCCAGTGTGCCTGTCTGGGAGTTCTGCCAATCCCTGTACATGTAGACACTGGGTTTTCATGACCACAGGGGAAAGGACAAGAGGTCTTTGGCTTGAGAAAAGTTGACAGACAGAACAAGGACCATCATTCCCTCATCGTACCAGACCACAAACACATGTAAACACATGATTATACACAAAGACAAGTAGGTTACCTTGACACTAGACACCTACACCCTCAGTGAAAGGGTAGGTAGAAATAGATCCTTGGGAAATGTAAAAATATCTT
>NW_007255411.1:0-2728 GCF_000164805.1 Carlito syrichta | reverse complement strand
TCATATACAAGGCTCTTACAGATTTTACTTTCTTTGGGGTAATGCAATCTTTTGAGTAAATATTTTGTCTTTCAGAAAATCTCCCTCTTTCTCATCTCTTCCAACATGGCGTCTCCCTTTGTGGTAGGGCTTACTCGACTTAATGGTGAGGTGGGAAAGGGTTTTTCAATGTTGAATGCAGGTCTAATCCATCATCTGGTCTGCCATGATCACTGCTGCTGGGTTGTTTGCCAAAGACTTCTTTTTTCAAGGTGCATGTAGTCTGTCTATTGCAGATTGAAGTTTATGGACTCAGCCACCTACTTTCATTTGAAAAATTACTATATTCTTATTTTGGCTCATGACTACACAAGCCCCACAGATTCTTTCAGTTCCTGCACACCCCATCCCTTTCTCCATCATCCATCAGGAGACAGAGACACAGGCTCTCCAACCTCCTACGGATAGGCCATGGGGAACAGGCCCTGACTTAGGCTCAACTAACCACCCACCTCTCTCATCAGGACTGTTCTGGTTCTCCCACAGCAAGTTGAAGGTGGCTCCAAGACACCTCACCACTTCCACACCCACCACCTTCCAAATCTGATCTTTCACAGGCCTTCCCTCCCTCATTCCATCCGGCTTGTAAGGATAAAACTACTCTCCTGTCCTACATACCAGAAACTATCCTTTATTGCTGACTTATCGAAACCTTGACGTTCAATCCCACCAGACCTAGCTTTAAGTATATTGATGGAAGATCTAAAAATTTAGAAAATTAATTCTCTCTCTACAAAGTCTAACTGTGAGGCATCACTGTTTCACTACCAAATAGAGATGCTAAAAATCGAAACTCATTTGTGTATATACTGTATCAATGCTAATCTCAGCAGCAAACAAATGGTGTGTCTTCCCTGTAAGGAGGTCAGATAATGAGTTGAAAAACAGCACAGCTGTGGTGTACAAGCTGGGGAGTCAGAAGCAGCTGAATAAGTCCAGTGTCAGAGAAGCGGACAGTCAAGATTTGCTGTGACTATACTTAGGAAGCACAGTCAAATTGTGATTTCATGTTACAGTTGTCAAGGTGAACCTGAGGAACCTAGTAATGTAGACATGATTCAGTCTCTTGGGGTATCAGATTTCCAACCATAATGTTTTTAGTAAATAGGAATAAGTGACTCCTTCACCTCAGCTGGGGGACATTCATGATGCCAGCCCAGACTGTAGTTCCTGCTAGGACCTTGAGTGTTTCTCCTAATCTGCTTCCAGTGTGAAGAGGCTTATAGTGTTACCAGCCACAGCCTCATCTTATGGTTCTTCATGCTGCCTTTCATCATGGTACAAAATCCGTAAGAGCCCGTGACTGCCCAGAACTTTGGGAGCATAGAAACAGATGCAATTATTTTGACCACGAAACAGATGGTCCTTCGCATCCAGCCAGGAAAATGAGTATTCAATGAGCACTCCATATTCTTCTCCACAATAAACATATCCTTCAGCATGAGGAGGAAATGGAATTTTGATGGATTTCTGGGATCCCTTTTTTACAAAAGTTCCACATTCTTGGGAACTTGTATTTAGTACAAGTACATTTGACAAAGACTTACCAAGCCAATTTTGGAGGAAATATATTTTGATGTCTGAAGAGGAGTTCTAAAAAGCAGATTGATTGGGGTGAAGACCTAGAAAAGAAAATGAGAATAGGTGGTGGTGGAAACAGCTGCTTTGTGATACGGAAAAGAAATGGTTGAAGAGTATTCTTAAGACATTGCATGTGTATTGAGGAAAGTAATTCGATCATTAGTCTTCTCTCCATCTTCAAGAGTTTTGAAGGCAGAGTTCTCACTCGGTGTGTATGTATGAGTGTGTGATTGTGTGTGTGACTGTGTATGTGTTTGTGTGTGTTTTGAGTACAACTCAGTGCTTCTGTCAGCATCAAAGTGACCAGCTTATTCATGTTATATGCAATATATTAAAGGTATATATTTAATAAAATTTTCTAGTCTGAATTTTTTTCACTTTTTGTCTTATTCATTTGATATTATTTTGCTACTTTACTAAATATAGAATTTTAAAGCTAGAAAAATTATAAAGTGTATCTGGTCCTATATTACTATTTACTGATAAGGAAATTGAAGACTAGTGAAGTTTAAAAGCTCCCAATATAAGTCAGCTAAGTGAGTGAGGCAGTAAGAAACAGAGATAGGACAAGAGTCAAGGTGCTTAATTCCTATTCCAGGGCAATTTCCTCTGTTGAAGAAAATCTGTCTCAAACCTGTGTGAAAGCCAACCTTTTCTTCCTTTGGGGAAGAAATGAACGTTTCTGGTAAAATGCTTAAGCAAATTTCTTGTGAAGTTTAATTAAAGTCTTGGTATGCGACACTATTTCCTTCTCACACAGCTGCCAGTCAGGAATGACCTTTAACTAGACTTTTTTTTCATTTAGATCTAATCCAGTGACTCCCAAATTTTACTGCACATTAGAATCACCCAGATTCTAATATTCTAATTCTAATATTCTAATTCTCAATGTTCAGCTCAAAACCCATACCAGTTAAACTAGAATGTATGGGGATGGCAGCCAGACAACTGTGTCCAAAGGCTTCTAACACTTCTCTCCTAGATGAGCCCTGTTGCAGCAAGGTTTGAAAACAACTGATGTAGACTAACTATGATTAATATCCCCACCTCTCTTTCCTTCCCCACTGCTCTGTCTCTCTCTCTCTCTCCCCCCTCCTCCCCATTCTGT
>NW_007255410.1:0-9349 GCF_000164805.1 Carlito syrichta | reverse complement strand
TTAACTAGATAGCCAGCTGGCTAGACAACTGATTTAATGAGCTGACATAACTGGCTAGCCAGCTGATTAGCCAACTGACTATACTAGCTGACATACCTAGCTGGTCAGCTGTCTAGCCAGGTGACTTTATTACCTAGTTATCTAACTAGCCAGTAGCCTAGCTGAGTGACTTAACTAGCTGACTTAATGAAGTATCAAGCTGGCTAGCCATCAGATTTAACTAGTTAGCTACCCAGCTCGACAGCTATATAGCAAACTGACTTAGCTAGCTGCCATATCTAGATAGCCTGATGGCTAGCCAGCTGACTTAACTAGCTACCTAACTACATTTCCCCCTGGCTTGAAAGCTGACTTAACTGCCTCACTACCTAGATAAACTGCTGGCCAGCGAGTTGACTTAACTACGTGTCTTAACTTGCTAGCCAGCTAGCTAGCCAGCTGATTTAACTAGCTAGCTACACTGCTAGGCAGCTGGTTTGCCAACTGATTTAACTAACTGACTTAACTAGCAGGCTAGTTGACTTAACTAGCTTACTTAACGAGCTAGCCAGCTGGCTATCCAGCTGACTTCACTAGCCAGCTACATGCCTATCTATGTAGCCATCTGAATAAACTAACTGACTTAACTAGCTACCTAGCTGCCATATGTAGCTTACTTATATAGCTAGCCTTCCTAGATGGACAGCTGACTTAACTAGCTAAAATAACTAGATAGCCAGTTGGCTAACCATCTGACATTACTAGCTTTTTAACTAGCTAACCAGCTGGATAGCCAACTGACAATGTGCTGACTTAACTAGCTGGCCTGCCTGTTGCCAGCTGACTTAACTAGCTGACTTAACTTGCTAGCCAGCTGGTTGCCAGCTGTCTTAACTAGCTTACTCAACCAGCTAGTCATCTGGCTAGCCAGCTGACTTAGCTAGCTGTCTACCTATCTAGCCATCTGGCTAACCAGTTGACTTGCCTAGTTGATTTAAGCTAGCAAGCTGGCTAGTCACCTCACTTAACTTGCTACCTATCTACGTAGCCAGCAGGCTAGTCAGCTGACTTAACTAGCTGACTTGAACAACTATTCTGCTGGCTAGCAAGTTGATTTATCTAGCTAGCTACCTATCTAGCCAGCTGGCTAGACAGCTTACTATACTAGCTGACTTAACCAGTTAGCCAGTTGGCTAGCCAGCTGACTTAACTCATTGACATCACTAGCTAGCCAGTTAGCTATCTAGCTGACTTAACTAGCTAGTTGCCTACCTAGCTAGTTGTCTACTGAGCTATCTTAACTAACTGAATTAACAAGCTATAAAGCTGGCTATCAATAGGAAATAACCAGCTCTCTACCTAGCTAGATAACTGGCTAGCCAGCTGACTTAACAAGCTGACTTAATTAGCTAACCAGCTGACTAGACTAATGACTTAACTGGCTTTCTACATAGCTAGCCAGCTGGCTAGCCAGCTTACTAAACTAGCTGACTGAAATAGCTGGCCTGCTTGCCAGTCAGCTAAATTAACAGCTTGCTATAAAGTTAGCCAGCTGGCTAGCCAGCTGACTTAACTAGCTGACTTAACTAGCTAGCCAGGTGTCTAGCCAGTTGATTTAAGTAGCAAGCTATCTTGCTAGCTAGCTGGCTAGGCAGCTTACTTAACTATGTGACTCAACTATGTAGCTAGCAGGCTAGAGATCTGACTTAACTATCTAGCAACCTAGCTAGCCAGGTGTCTAGGCAGATGACTTAACTAGATGACTTAAATAGCTAGCCAGCTGACTAGCAGGCTGACCTAACTCCCTAGCTACCTAGCTAACTGTCTTGATATCCAGCTGTCTTAAATAACTAGGTAATTATGTAGCCTGCTGGTTTGCCAGCTGACTTAACTATCCATCTCCTTAGCTAATCAGATGCCTAGTGAGCTGACTTAACTAGGCTACTTAACTAGCTAGCTGAGTAGCTAGCCAGCTGACTTAACTAGCTGGCTTCCAAGCCAGGCAAATGGCTAGCCAGTTGACTTAAATCCTGACATAACTAGATAGCAAACTGATAACTAGCTTATTTAACCAGGTAGCTACCTAGCTAGAAGGCTGGGCTAACTAGCTGTCTTAACCCCCTAGCTACCTAGCTAGCTATCTAACTATCCAGCAGCCAAAACTATCTGACTTAACTAGTTACCCAGCTGACATAACTAGCTGACTTATAAAACTAGTTTCCTAGACAGCCTGCTTACTTAACTAACTGAAATAACTAGTTGACCAGATGGCTAGCCATCTAAATTAGCAGCTTTTTAACTAGCTAACCCCCTGGATAGCCAACTCACTTAATTAGTTGACTTCACTACCTAGCCTGCTGGTTGCCAGCTGACTTAAATAACTGTCTTAACCAGCTACTCAACTAGCTACCCAGCTGACTTTAGCTGGCTCCCTATCTAGCCACCTGGCTAGCCGCTAACTTACCTGGCTGACCTAAGCTAGATATGTGCCTGGCCAGCTAACTAATCTATCTAGCTATCTACCTAACAAGAAGGCTAGCCAGCTGACTTACCTAGGTGATTTGAACAGCTAGCCTGCTGGTTAGTAAGCTGACTTATCTACCTAGCTGCCTACCTATGCAGCTGGCTAGACAGATGATTAAACTTGATGATTTAACCAGCTAGCCAGTTGTCTATCCAGCTGACTTAACTCACTGACATCACTAGCCAAGAAGGTAGCTATCTAGCTGAGTTAAGTAGCTAGCTACCTACCTTGCAGGTTGGCTGTCCAGCTCTCTTCACTAGCTGAATTAACCAGCTAGCCAGCTGCCTAGCCAACTGATTTAAATAGCTCACTACCTAGCTAGCCAGCTGCCTAGCCAGCTGACTTAACTAGCTGACTTAACTAGCTAGCTACCTAGTTAGCCAGCTGATTTAATAGTTAACTAGCTACCTATCTAGCTGGCTGACTTAAATTGTATGCTAACCAGATAACTACATATCTAACAAGCTGACTTAAATAGTTAGCTGCCTATCTAGCTAGCTAATATAACCAGCTAGCTAACTTGTTAGCTTACTCATTATCTAACATGCTAGCTAGCTGACTTAATCATCTGACTTAACTCATTAGCTAATGAGCTAGTTAGCTGACTCAACCAGCTGACTTAACTCTAGCTAAGTAGCTAGCTAGCTGACACATCCAGCTGACTTAACTCATTAGCTAACTTTCTGGCTAGCCTACTCATGCAGCTTACTCAACCCGTTTTCTAACTAACTGGCTGACTCAATCAGCTGACTTAACCCATTAGTTGACTAGCTAACTACTTGACTCAACCTGCTGAGTTAACCCATTAGCTAACTACCTATCTAGCTGTCTTAATCAGCTGACTAAATTAGCAAGATGTCTTAAGTAGCTTACTTAGCTAGGAGACTTAACTACTTAGCTAGCTGACTTAACTGGCCAACTTACCTTGATAGCTAGCTTACTCAACTACCTGAATTCAATATTTGGCTAATTATTTAACTAGCTTAATATCTAGCTGATTTAATAATTAGCTATCTAGTTAGGTAGCAGACTTCAGTACCTGACTCAAATGGTTAGCTAACTAGTGAGCTAGCTGACTTAATAAGCTGACTTAGCTAGCTACCTTGTTAGCTAGCTGACTTAGATAGCTGACTTAACTAGTTGCCTAACGAGGAAGCTAGCTCTCTTAACTAGTTGGTTAATGAGTTAGCTAACAGTTTTAACTAGTTGTTAAACAAGTTAACCAGTTGACTTAAGTAGTTGGTTAACAAGTTAGCTGGGTGAATTAACATTTTGGCTTACGAGTTGGTTGACTACTAAGCTGGTTAAACACGTTGGCTTACTACTAGGCCGACTTGTTAGCTGGCTTAACATTCAGCTGAATAATCGACTGACTAGTTAGCTGGATTAGCTAGTTTACTGATGTGTTGGCCCACTAGCTAGCTCGCTTAACAAGTTGTCTGGCTGGTTTCCTGACCTAATTCGTCAGCCAACTGGCTGGCCAACAATTTAGCAGGCCTAACTATTTGGCCTACTAGTTAGTTGAGCTAACTTAACGCCTGAAAAGTGGGCCAATTAGTCGGCCGATGGGTTAGGTTAGTTAACTACTTGACCATCTACTCACCTACTGGTTAGCTGACAACTAGCTGGCCAGCGAGTGAGTCAATTTGTCAGCGGAATTAAATAGTCAGTCAGCGAATGAGCTGACTGGTCAGCTGAATTTAGTCAGCTGACGAGTGAACTGTCTGGTCAGAAGACTTACCTAGTCAGCTGGCAAGTGAGTCGTCAATGGAGTCAACTTACCTACTTGGCCTGCAAGTGAGCCAAAGTGTGAGCTGCCTTATCAAGTAAGCTGGAGAGCAAGCCTACTGGTAAGCTGACTTAATTACATAACTGGCGAGCAAGCTGACTAGTTAGCTGTCCTGTTGGCCTGTGAGTAATCTGATATGTGAGTTGGTCTTTTGGCTGGTGAGTGTGCCGACTCGTTAGCTGACCTGATGGAAAGAAAGCGAGCACACTAGTTAGCTGAACAGCTAGCTGAGTTGGTAACCAACTTGTTAGCTAAGTAATTAGCTGATTTCCTAGCTGACTTAACTAGCTTGCTGACTATCAAGCTGACATAACTAGCTAGCAAACAGGCTATCTATCTTTCTAGATAGCTGACTTAACTAGCTAGCTAAGTGGCTAGTTAGTAAGCCAGCTGACCTAACTATCTAGCTGACTAGCTAGCTGACTTGCTAGCTGACTTAACTAGATAGCTGAGTTGTTAGCTGACTTGCTGTCTGACTTAACTAGCTAGCTGGCTAGCTAGCTGACATACCTAGCTGACTAGATAGTTGGCTGGCTAGCTGGCTTAACTAGCTAGTTACCTGGATGGCTAGCTGACTAGGCAGCCAGCTAGCTAACTAGTGGGCTGGCTGGTTGGCTAGCCATCCGGCTTAAATAACCAGCCAAATGTCTGGACAGTAGGATAGCAAGCTGGGTTTACTATACAGCTGGCTTAACTAGCAGACCACATACCTGACCAGCCTGCTAACCAGTCAGCATAACTTGCCAGTCAACTAGGTAACCAGCCAGCTAACTGGTTGACTTAACAACCTGACCTAACTAGATAGCCAGCTGGGTAGCCTGCTGGCTTAACTAGTCAGCCTCCTAGCTAGCCAGACGCCTAACCAGCTCACTTAACTTGCTGACTTAACTAGCTAGCCAGCCGGCTAGCCGGATGACTTAATTAGCTAGCTACTATGTAGACAGGTGGGTAGCCAACTGATTTAACTAGCTGACATAACCAGTTAGAGAGATGACCAGCCAGCTGACTTATCTAGCAACCTAGTTAGCCATATTGCTAGTCACTTGAATTAACTAGTTGACTTAGGCAACTAGCCAGTTCGCTAGCCAGCTGACATGACTAGTAGACTTAACTCGTTAGCTAACTGCCTACCCAGCTGACATAACTAGCTGAAAACACTCGGTAGCCAGGTGGCTAGCCAGCTGACTTAACTAGCTAGCTACCTATGTATTCTGCTGGCTTTCGAGCTGATTTAACTACATAACTACCTAGCTAACAACTGACTAGTGAGCCGCCTTAACTAGGTGACTTAACTAGCTAGCCAGTTGGCTAGCCAGCTGAATTAATTAGCAAGCTACCAAGCTATGCAGCTGGCTAACCAGGTGACTTAACTAGCTTACTTAACTAGCTGGCCAGCTGACTTAACTAGCTGACTTAACTACATAGCTACCTAGCTAGCCAGCTGACTATACAAGCTAAAATAACTAGCTAGCTAGCTATCTAGCTAGCTAGCTGAATTAATTAGCTGACATAACTAGCTAGCTAGCTGACATAAATAGCTGACTTAACTAGCTAACTAGCTAACCAGGTGACTTAACAAGCTGAAATAACTAGATAGACAGTTGAGTAGCCATCTGACTTAACTCGCTTTTTAACTAGCTAGACAGTTGACTAGGCAACTGACTTAATTAGTTGACTTAACTACCTAGCTACCTGGTTAGTCAGCTGATTAACTAGGTGATTATTGATCTAGGCAGCTGGCCAGGCATGTGACTAAACTAGATGACAACTATTTATCCAGCTGACTAGCCAGCTAACCTAACTAGCTCTCTAATTCTATAGCCATCTTGATAGCCAGCTGCCTTAACTAGTTGACTTAATTAGCTAGAAAGCCTGCTAGCCAACTGACTTAGCTTGGTCACTACCTAGCTAACCAACTTGTTAGCCAGCTGAATTAACTACCTGTCGTAACTAGCTGGCCTGATTTCTAGCCAATTGGTTTAACTAACTTGCTACATAGCTTGCCAGCTGGCTATCTAGCTGAATTAACTAGGTGACTTATCTAGGTAGACAGCTGTCTAGCCGACTGACTTAATTAGCAATCTACCTACCTAGCCAGCCTGCTAGTCAGCTGACTTAACTAGGTGACTTAACTAGCTAGACAGCTTGCTAGACTGCTGACATAACTAGCTAGCTACATAGCTAGCAAACCGGCTGGCTAGCTGATTTAATTTGCTGCCTTAACTAGCTAGCTAACTCACATATATAACTGACTTAACTAGCTAGTTTCCTATCTTGCCAGTTGACATAACTAGCTGAAATTACTAGCGAGCCAGTTGGGTACCCATCTGACGTAAATAGGTTTTAACAAGCTAGCCAGCTAGCTAGAAAACTGAATTGATGTGCTGACATAGCTAACTATGCAGCTGAATAGCCAGCTAACTAACGTAGATGACTTAACTAGCTGGCCAACTGTCTAGCCACCTGAACTAATTTCCTAGCTACTTAGTTATCCAGTAGACTGCACATTTGATTGAACTAGCTGATTTAAGGATGTAGCCAGCTGGCTAGCCAGCAGACTTAATTAGCTATCTACCTAGCTAGAAAGCTGATTAGCCAGTTGACTTATCTAGCTGACATAACTAGATAGTCTAAAGGCTAGCCATATGACAAGTAGTTACCTGCCTACATAACCTGCTAGTTTGCCAGCTGAGTTAGCTACTTAACTACCTAGCTAACCTGCTGGCCAGCAAACTTACTTAACTAGGTGACTTAACTAGCTAGCCAGCTGGCTAGCCAGATGACTTAATTAGATAGCTACACTGATAGGCAGCTGGCTAGCCAGATGACTTAACTAACTGACTTAAATAGCTAGACAGCTGACTTAACTAGCTGACTTTAGTAGCTAGCTACCTATCTAGCCAGCTGACTTATCTAGATGACTTAACAAGCTAGCTGCCTAGCTTCGCAAGATGAGCTGGTCATCTGACTTAACAAGCTGACTTAAACAGTTAGACAGCCGACTACCCAACTACTTAATAGTTTACTTAACTAGCTAGCCAGCTGACTGGTCAACTGTCTTAACTAGCTGACTTAACTATCTAGCATCCTAGCTAGCCAGATGGTCGGCCAGGTGACTTAACTAGCTGATTTAACCAGCTAGCCCGCTGGCTAACCAATTGACTTAACTAACTGCTTTAACTAGCTAGCCATCTGGCTGGCCAGCTGAATTAACTATCTGACTTAAACAGTTAACCAACTGTCTAGCCATCTGACTAAACTAGCTAGCTACCTAGCTAGCCAGCTAGAAGCCAACTGATTTAATTACCTGACTTTACTACCTAGCCAGCTGGCTAGCCAGCTGACTTAACTAGTTTGCTACCTAGCTAGCCAGCAGACTAGCCAGCTGACAACTAGCTGACATAAGCAGCTAGACTACGTGGTAGCCAGCTGACTCAACTAGTTGATGTAACTAGGTAACCATTGACTAGACAGCTGACTTAACTAGCTTGCTACCTAGCTGGTCAGCAGACTAGCCAGCTGACTTAACTAGCTGACTTAAGCAGCTAGCCTGCTTGGTAGCCAGCTGACTCAACTATTTGATGTAACGAGGTAGCCATTGACTACACAACTGACTTAACTAGCTCTCTACCTAGCTATCTAGCTTCCTACCCAGCTGACATAACTTGCTGACTTAATTAACTAGACTGCTGGTTAGCCAACTGACTTAACTAGCTTGCTACCTAGCTAGCCAGCTTCAAGTCAGCTGACTTAGCTTGTTGATTTAAACAGCTGTCCTTCTTGCTAGTCAGCTGAATTAACCAGGTTGATATATAGCTAGCCAGTTGGCTAGCAAGCTGACTTAAGTAGTCGACTTAAATAACTAGCCAGCTGTCTAGCCATCTGATGTAAGTAGCCAGCTACCTAGCTAGCCAGGTGGCTAGCCAGCTGACTTAACTAGGAGACTTAACTAGATAGCCAACGGGATAGACAGTTGACTTAACTTTATAGGTACCTAACTAGCCACCTGTATATCCAGCTGAATTAACTAAGTGACTGAACTAGCTAGCCAGCTGGCTAGCTGGCTGACCTAACTGCCTAGGTACCTAATAGCCAACTGGATAGCCAGCTTACTTAACTAGCTAGCTCTCTACATAGACTGCTGGCTTGCCAACTGACCTAACTACTTAGCAACTTAGCTATCCAGCTGGCTATTGAGCTTACTTAAGTAGGCTATTTAACTAACTAATTAACTGTCTATCCTGCTGACTTAACAAACTAGCTACTCAGCTAGGCAGCTGGCTCACCAGCTGACTTAACTCACTGATTTAACTAGGTAGCAAGCTGACTTAACTAGCTGACTTAACCAGCTAGTGACCAAGGTAGTCAGCTGGCTTAACTAGCTAGCTTAACAACTTAGCTACCTAGCTAGCTCTGTAGCTAGCCAGCGGACTTATCTACCTGACTTATCTAGCTAGCTAACTGACATAACTAGTTATTTATGTAGATTGCTTCCTAGCTAGCCAACTGACTTAACTAGCTGAAATAATTAGCTAGCCAAATGGCTACCCACCTGAATTAATTAGCTTTTTAATTAGATAACCAGCTGGATAGCAAATTGACTTAATGAGTTGACTTAATTAGCTAGGGAGCTGGTTGTCAGCTGATATAACTAGCTGACTTAACCAACTAGTCAGTTGGCTAGTCAGCTGTCTAGCCATCTGAATAACCTAGCTCACTGAATCTAGCAAGCTGGCTACTCAGCTGACTTAACTAGCCAGCTAACTAACTAGCCAGCAGGCTAGCCACCTAATTTAACTAGGTGAATTGAACAGCTAGCCTGATTGCTAGCAAGTTGATTTATCTAGCTAGCTATCTACCTAGTCAGTTGGCTAGACAGCTGACTAAACTACTTGACTTAGCCAGCTAGCCAGTTGCCTCTCCAGCTGACTTAACTTGCTGACATCACTACCTAGCCATTTGGCTATCTAGCTGACTTAACTAGCTAGGTGTTTACCTTGTCAGTTGGCTAGTCATTTCTCTTAACTAGCTGAATAACCAGCTATCCAGCTGGCTAA
>NW_007255409.1:45081-61823 GCF_000164805.1 Carlito syrichta | reverse complement strand
TATCCAGCAGGGGTGCTGGATTTTATCAAAAGCTTTTTCTGCATCTAGTGATATGATCATGTGGTTTTTGTTTTGACATCTGTTGATGTATTTAATTACATTTATGGTTTTACGAATGTTGAACCAGCCTTGCATGCCAGGAATGAAGCCTACTTGGTCATGGTGGATGATTTTTGAGATGTATTGCTGAATCCGGTTTGCTAGGATCTTGTTGAGAATTTTAGCATCTATGTTCATCAAAGACATTGGCCTGTAGTTCTCTTTCTTTGTTGGATCTTTACCTGGCTTGGGTATCAATGTGATGTTGGCTTCGTAAAATGATTTTGGGAGAGTTTCATCTTTTTCAATTGCCTGGAATACCTTCAGTAGGATTGGTATCAGCTCCTCCTTAAATGTCTTGTAGAATTCTGCTGGAAAGCCATCTGGACCCAGGGCTTTTTTTGTAGGAAGTTTTCTTATTACGTGGTCAATTTCCTTGATTGTTATTGGTCTATTTAGGGTCTCAATTTCTTCTTGTTCCAACCTAGGTAGGTTGTGTGATGTCAGAAAGTCTTCCATTTCCTTCTGGTTTTTAAGTTTTTTTCCATACAAAGGTACGTAGTAGTCTCTAATGATCTTTTGTATTTCTTCAGGGTCAGATGTGACTTCATCTTTTGTGTTTCTGATTATGCTTATTTGGTTTTTTTGTCGTTTTTTCTTGGTCAGTCAAGCTAGGGGACCATCAATCTTGTTTACCCTTTCAAAGAACCAGCTTTTTGTTTCATTGATTTTTTGTATTATCTTTTTGTCTTCTATGTCCTGGATTTGAGCTTTCATTTTGGTGATCTGGATTCTTCTGCTGAAATTAGGGTTTTTGTGGTCTTGCTTTTCCAGCTTCTTTAGGTGGCTTGTTAGGTTGTCAATTTCTGTTCCTTCCATTTTCCTCATGTGTGTTTGTAGGGATATAAATTCCCCTCTTATTACAGCTTTTAAGGCATCCCAGAGATTTTGGTAAGATGTTTCTTTATTTTCATTTGTTTCCAGGTATCTTTTGATCTCTATTTTGATGTCATCATTGACCCAGGAGTTTTTTAGCATCATGCTGTTTAGTGTCCATGTCTTTGTGGGTTTTGGGGGGACTTTGTTGGTGTCAATGTTTATTTTTATTCCACTGTGGTCCGAGAAGGTGCATGGTAGAATTTCAGTCCTTTTAAATTTGCTTATACTTGATTTGTGTCCAATTATGTGGTCGATCTTAGAATATGTTCCATGTGGTGATGAGTAGAATGTGTATTCTGTGGTCTTTGCATGGAGTGTTCTATAGGTATCAATTAAGTCCATTTGGTCCAAAGTCTCATTGAGGTTCTGGATCTCCTTGCTGATTTTTTGTCCTGATTATCTGTCTAAGGTTGTGAGTGGTGTATTAAAGTCCCCAGTATTATGGTGTTAGAGTCAATGTCTTTCTTTAGTTTTCCTAGAAGTTGCTTTATGAATGTTGGCGCACCTATGTTGGGTGCATATATGTTTAGGATAGATATTTCTTGTTGATGGAGTGAACCTTTTATCATTATGTAGTGGCCCTCTGTATCTTTTTTAATTTTTGATAGCTTAAATGGTATTTTGTCTGAAATTAGGATTGCGACTCCTCCTTTCTTTTGTGTTCCATTCGCCTGAAAATTTGTTTCCCATCCTCTTACTTTGAGTCTGTGTATGTCCTTTCTAGTGAGATGGGTCTCTTGAAGGCAGTATATTGTTGCCTGGTGATATTTTATCCATTTTGTCATTCTATGTCTTTTCAGTGGTGCGTTTTGGAGTGGTTGTAATAAACAGCAGCACCATGGTTGTAGTTTCAAGGAGGGGTGGAAAAGGGGTAATTGTGTAACTAGATTAAAAGCATTCATTTACAATGGAATCATGTGCAAGAGGGAAGAAGGGAAAATACTAGAAGGTAAACTAACAGGGAAATGGTAAGCTGAGGACTGGGATGGTGCCCAAGTGGATAAAAATAATACCAAAGATTGAGGAATGGAGAGTGCACTTTGGTCAGTGAGAAGTTGCATTTCTGGAGACAGAACCTTGAGACTACCAAATGGCCCTTTCTCTACTCTCATTAACTACCCAAGCCTGGAAAGGCTTTTTTCTAACTTAAAGAAAGGTGAGGATATTCCAGAAAGATTGACAAGCTAAGAATTGAAAACTCATCACGAATATGCCTTTAATATCCAAGAAGCCTCAATGTTTGCAATGCAAATCATATCTTTAAAACTGTTCACATCTTAGCCCAAGGAACACATATCTTTACTGTTCACTTCACTGTTTGGGAAACTCCCCTCCCCAAATCTAAAAGCCATCATCATTGTTATTTATTACTATAAAGATGATGATGATGTGAGAGTCTAGAAATTATCATCGTTAGTCTGACCCATGTTTTGCAAGCATGGCTGTGACCTGTCCCCATCACTTCTGAAATTGCTTGTCACTATTCAATGCAATGTGTAAATTGTGGCAGCTGCAATTGGAGCAAAGAATCTGTTGCTGCTCATCATGAAAATTGTTTTTTCTAAAGCATCTCGTGCAAGGCAACTCTTTTCTAAAAGTGACCCATTATTTTGTGAATTCTAACCATTTTGTTCTAACAAGTCAAAGGAGCAATAGACCAAGGAATGGGTGTGTACAGAGTTAATGGCAGCCTAGCCTCCTTCATAAGTCCTTGCTTGTCCTCTATTGCTCTCCAACTGAGCTACCTAGCTGCTCAGGCTGGGGCTTCCCGTAATTTCTGATACATGCCCGTGTTTGGGATATATTATTCCAAGCACAATAGTTGGGCTCCTGTGTTGTAACTGGGATTTTCTTGACCATCAACAATATCTGAAATCTTGTACATCAACCCCAACTCAGGACAATACTTGAGCACAACTTCCCTGCCATCTCTTACAAGGAGAACCCAATAAAAATCAGAATTATCTTTTGAGGGCAGGCCCCTTGTAGTACACTCGGAATTTGTTCCTCCAGATCAAACGGTCAACCAAAGTTTTCACCTGGAAGTTTTGAGAAGGTTGTGTCACAATTTGCAAAAGAAATGTCCCAAGCTGTGGCAAACAAGTGACTGGTTCTTCCACCATGACAACGCACCTGCCCACACCACGCTGAGTGTTCTGCAGTTTTTGACCAAAAACAGCACGACCCCTGAGCCCTACCCTCTGTAGTCACCTGATCTCACGCTGAGTAGCTTTTATTGTTTGTTTCCTTAATGAAAAAAGTTCTCAAAGGGAAACTTTTTTTGATATGGAAGAGGCAAAACAAAAAATGGCAGAAGCACTAAAAGGCATCAAAATTGATGTGTTCAAATTTTTGAGCAATATAAAAAGTGTCTCAATAAATGTATTGCATCAAATGGAGAGTGCTTGAAGGTGACTGAAGCTTAAACATTTAAGAATAAATACACATTTTTAAAGATAAATAAATTCCAGGTTTTGGGGGGGTCCCCCCTTGTCTTCTCCCTGCTCCCCAGTCTGGTTTACCTACCTTCCTTAGCTCTCATTCTCAACACTACCCACTCTAGAACAGAAGAACCAGACCAGGTCAAGTACAACACCAGCCTTAACTTTTGTGCCTAAGCACCTTACTCTGAAAGAGGCACTCATACTCAGGTGTACAAAAGTGCCAGCCTTCAAATGTCATGCCATAGACACCTCCCTTGCCTTACCCTACCCCTGGGCCTGAGAAATCCCATGCTCATTCTGCAGGACCTTGTTACCCTGTATATCATTAATTATTGCTGTCTAGCAAACCATGCCCAAAACTAGTGGCTTGAATTAACATTTATTTATATCATGATTACAAGAATTAACAACTTGGGCTGGTATGAATTGGACGATTCTTCTGGTCTCAGCTAAGCTCTCTTATGGAATCTTAGTTAGCTGTGGGTGGGGTAGGTGGTTCTATTTCTGGAGGTTGATTAGTTGCTGACTGGGGTGCCTCAGATCACCTCCACAGGGTCTCGTATCCTTCAATAAAGGCTTATACTCAGGGAAGGTAGGCAGAGTTCCAAAACAAAGAAAACAGAACTACACAAAATATTTTGATGCCTAGGCTCAGAAATGACACACGGTCATTTCTACTGCATTCTATTGGTCAAAGAGGATAGTGTAGCCAACCTAGTTCAAAGTATGGGAAATTAGCTCTACGCCTTGATGGAAGCAACTGCAAAGTCACATCGCAAAAGACCTTGTATACAAGAAAGAGTAAAGAAGCAGAGCATTTTAATCATTAATCCACTATCTTGCATAGCTTTACCCTGGCTAGGCCTCTGTTTCAAGACTGATCCCTATTTTCAAACCTTTAGTCCATCGAGTATAGTTCTGCTTTATTTGCATAGATATCTAATAAACTGGATAACAGTTAACTGTTTGCCAAGTTTTCAATGGCCGTCTGGAATCCTAACACGTCTGTATATGCCTATGGATTCATAGAAAACAAAACTTCCAGAAGTTAGACAGAAATTATCACATTTCTTTAGCAATGTCCCTAGACTGCTGTAATCTCTCCAAGAGGCAAACCTCCATGACAATTATAATTTCATTCACCTCATTTGACCTGTTTATTTTAAGTTTTATCTTAAATTCAGGGGATACACAATACATGTTAACTACATAACATATTGGGTAGTGATGGGGATATGGTCTCAGGTGGCCCATTCCCCAGATAGTGAACATTGTGCCCTGTCATTAGTTTCTGAATACTAACCCTTTTCCCTTCTCCCCCTTTTTGGTGTTCCCAGTGTCTATTATTTCCATTTTTGTGACCATTTAGCTCCCATATATTAGTGAGAACATGTGGTGTTTGCTTTTCTGTTTCTGGAGCAGTTTACTTAGGATGATGATCTCCAACTCCATCCATGTTGCTACAAAGGACATGATTTTGTTCTTTTTATTATTATTATTATTTATTTATTGGCTGCTTAGTATTCCATGGTGTATATATACCACATTTTAATGATCCCCTGAGTAGTTGATGGGCATTTAGGTTGATTCTACATATTTGCAATTGCAAATTGTGCTGCAATAAACATACAGATGCAGATGTCTTTTTTTATATAGCAACCTCAGTTCCTTAGGGTAGAAACCTAGTAGTGGGATTGCTGGACCTAATAGTAGATCTAGTTTTAGTTTTCTGAATAATCTCCATACCAATTTCCATAGAGGTTGTACTAATTTACATTCCCACAAACAGTGTATAAGAGTTCCCTTTTCTCCACTTCCACCCCAGCATCTATTTTTTTTTAATTTTTTTTTTTAATAATGGCCATTCTGACTGGTGTAAGGTGGTATCTTGTTGTGGTTTTAATTTGCATTTCCCTGATGATGAGTGATATTGAGCGTTTTTTTATGTTTGTTGGCCATGCGTATATCTTCTTTTGAGAGATGTTTGTTCATGTCGTTTGTCCACTTTTTAATGGGGTTATTTGCTTTATTTCTTGCTGATTTGTTTGAGTTCTTTGTAGACTCTGGCTATTAGTCCTTTGTCAGATATATAGTTTGAAAATATCTTCTCCCATTCTGTAGGTTGTCTATTTGCTCTGTTGATTATTTTGCTGTGCAGAAGCTTTTTAGTTTAATTAAGTCCCACTTGTTTATTTTTGTTACATTTGTTTTGGGGGTTTTAACCATAAATTCTTTGCCTAGGCCGATGTCCATAAGAGTTTTTCCTAGGTTTTCTTCTAGGATTTTTATGGTTTCAGGTCTGACATTTAAATCTTTAGTCCATTTGAATTAATTTTTGTATATTAGAGATAGGGATTAAGTTTCATTTTTCCACATGTAGCTATCCAATTTTCCCAGCACCATTTGTTGAATAAGGAGTCCTTCCCCCAGTATATGTTTCTGTCTGCTTTGTCAAAGATCAGTTGGTTGTAGGTTTGTAGGTATTTGAGTTTATTTCTGGACTCTCTATTTTGTTCCATTGGTCCATGTGTCTGCTCTTGTACCAGTACCATGCTGTTTAGGTTACTACAGCCTTGTAGTATAATTGAAGTCAGGATGAGATACCTCCAACTTTATTATTTTGGTTAGGATTGCTTTGGCTATTATGACTCTTTTTTGCTTCCATATGAATTTTAGGACAGTTTTTTCTAATTCTGTGAACAATGACATTGATAGTTTGATAGGAATTGCACTGAACCTGTAGCTTACTTTGGGTAATATGGCCATTTTAATAATGTTGATTCTTCCATAATGTTGATTCTTCCAATCCATGAGCATAGGATGTTTCTCCATTGGTTTGTGTCCTGCAATTTCTCCCTTCAGTTTTGTAGTTCTCCTTGTAAAGTTATTTCACTTCCTGGTTAAATATATTCCTCGGTATTTCAGCTTTTTGACTGCTATTGTAAGTGGAATTGAGTTCTTAATTTGATTCTCAACTTGGTCACTATTGATGTATAACTGTGCTACTGATTTGTGTATGTTGATTTTGTGTCCTGAAACTTTGCCAAATTCACTTATCAAGTCCAGGAGACTTTTTGGAGGAGTCTTTAGGTTTCTCCAGGTATAAGATCATATTGTCAGCATACAGGTTTAATTTCTTCTTTTCCAATTTGGATACCCTCAATTTCTTTTTCTTGCCTGATTGCTCTGGACAGGACTTCTAATGCTATGTTGAAAAGTAGTGGTGAAAGTGGGCATCCTTGCCTTGTTCCAATTCTGAGGGGAAATGTTTTCTCTGTTCAGGATGACATTGGCTGTGAATTTGTCTTATATAGCTTTTAGTATTTTTGAGGAATGTTCCCTCTATGCCTATTTTTCTGGGAGTCTTTAGCATGAAAGGATGCTGGATTTTATCAAATGCTTTTTCTGTGCCTTTTGAAATGATCATATGATTGTTGTTTTTAATTCTGTTTATGTAGTGGATCACATTTATTGACTTGCCTATGTTGAACCACCCAGCTCACTTGGTCGTGGTATTTTATTTTTTTTATGTACTGTTGAGTTTGGTTTGCTAATATTTTGTGATACCATCTAACCCCAGTAAGAATGATCATGATTAATAAAACAAACACGCTGGCAAGGATGTGGAGAAAAAGGAACGCTTCTACACTGCTGGTGGGAATGCAAACTAGTGCAACCTCTTTGGAAAACAGTGTGGTGATGTCTAAAAGAACTAGAAATTGACCTTCCATATGACCCAGCAAGCCCCCTACTAGGAATATACCCCGAGGAACTGAAATCATTCTACAAAAAAGAAACCTGCACACACATGTTTATTGCAGCACCATTCACGATAGCAAAAACATGGAACCAGCCATGCTACGCATCAAAACTGGACTGGATTTCGTAAAATGTGGTACATATACACAATGAAATACTATGCAGCCTTAAGAAAGGACAAACATATGGACTTTTCAGCAACTTGGATGGATGTAGGGTCTATCATACTCGGTGAACTTCACCAAAACAAAGACTAGAGTACTACATGTTCTCACTCATAAGCAGACCCTGGTTTTGCCATAATACTATAAGAAAATGACTGGCAGCAGTGGGATACTTCCAGGTTGAGGGAGAGGACACAACATCAATAAGGGTAACTGATCTCAAACCAGGTAAAGTAGGGACCAGAGACAGGCCCAAACTTTGCCTATACGAGACACTTGAATACTTAATCCTGAATTATAACCCACATCTTTAAAATAAAAACATAAATAAAAATAATAATAATTTTTAGTGTTAGCCAGGATGTGGAGAAGTTAGAACTTTTATGCTTTGCTAGTGGAAATGTAAAACAGTATATCTGCTATGAAAGACAGTTGTGTGGTTGCTCAAAAAGTTAAACACAGAATTATCATATGACCCAGGCATTCCACCCTCCAGTGGAATTGAAAACAGGTATTTAAACAAGTCCTTATACACAAATATCCATAGCAGTTAGCCAAAAGGTAGAAACAACCCAAATATCAATCCCCAAAATAACGAATTAATAAACAAAACATGGTGTATCCATATGATGTAATATCATTCCTCCATCAAAAGGAATGTATCATTGATACATGCTACAATATCGATGAACGTGGAAAGCATTATGCTAAATCAAAGAAGCCAGAAACAAAAGGCCACAGTTTATGAGATTCCATTTACATGGAATATCCAGAATAGGCAAATCCATTGAAACAGAAAGCAAATTAGTGGTTGTCAGGGGCTGGGCTGTGGGATGGGGAGAATTGGGGAGTGGCTGATTAATGGGTATGGGGTCTGTTTTGGGGGTGGTAAAAGTTTTGGAACTAGATGGAGGTGATGGTTGCACAACATTGTGAATCTACTAAATGCCACTGAATTGTACACTTTAAAATGACTAATTTTGACCATGCATGGTGGTTCACACCTGTAACCCCAGCACTTTAGAAGGCTGAGGCGAGTGGATTGCTAGAGACCAGGAGTTCAAGACTGACCTGGGCAACATAGCAAAACCTCGTCTCTACAAATGTATTAGCTAGATGTAGTGTTGCGTGCCTGTAGGCCCAGCTACTTGGATTACTGAGGTGGAAGGATCACCTAATCCTAGGAGGTTGAAGTTGCCATGAGCCATGATTGTCGTGATCATGCACTCCAAGTTGGGTGACAGAGTGAGACTCAGACTCAGAAAATAATAAAATAAAATGGATAATTTTATGTTTTTTAATTTCACCTACATTGAAAAGGAAATATATGCTCTGAAAAAAAATCAGTTGCTCTCAAGCTTATCTGTACCTTACATTTTTTAAACACATCAGTGTCCTATCCCTTGAAGTTCTGATTCTGTAGGTCAAGCGTGGAACCCAAGTAGCAGCATGTTTTAGGAACTCTCTTGGTGATTCTAATTAGTAATAATGTTTGAGAATCACTGATACACATACAGATGAATGGCTATGACTTAACCAATTTAAAGCAATTTATCATTTATCAAGTACCTAGTAAAGACCACACTGGTTTGCTTAGAACAGTGAGAGGATGCAAATATGAATTTTAATTCCCCAAATTGTCCATTTTCTACATATTCTGTCTGCTTGTGGAGCTGTGGCACAGAGTTCAGCCATGACCCCAGACATCTCCAATATGACCCCAACCATCTCTGGAGACCCAAGACAAGGCAAAAGAGGTTAGCTTGGGTTGTTGTAAAATTCCTAACATGGGCCTCTAAGTATTCCAAATGTAACCATTAGTTATGATTACAATAATACTGTGTAACAAATCCTCCAAGGCTTAGCAACTTTCAAAAAAATTTCTCATGCCAGGAAATTTTGTGGTCACGCCTGTAATCCAAGCCATTGGGAGGCCAAGGTGAGAGAATCGCTTGAGGCCAGGAGTTCAAGACCAGCCTGGGCAACATGGCGTGACTCCATCTCTACAAAACTTTTTTTGGTTTGTGTGTGTGTGTGTGTGTGTTGGAATCTCACTCTGTCACCCAGGCTGGAGTGCAGTGGTGGCACGCTCACAGGCACTGCAGCCTTGACCTGCTGGGCTCAGGTGGTCCTTCTGCTTCAGCCTTCCAAGTAGCTGGAACTACAGGCACACACTACCATACCTGGCTTATTGATTGATTGATTGATTGATTGTAGATACAAAGTCTCGTCAAGTTGCCCAGGCTGGTCTCAAATCCGTGGGCTCAGGCATTCCTCTCACCTTGGCCTCCCAAAGTGCTGGGATTACAGGCTTGAGCCACTGCGCCCAGTCAAAACATTGTTTTAAATTAGCTGTGTGTGGTGGCACGTGCCTATTGTTCCAGTTACTCAGGAAGTGAAGATAGGCCAAGGAGTTCAAGTCTGTAGTGAGCTATAGCACTCCAGCTAGGGGAACAAAGTGAGATCCTAACTCTAAAAAGAAAGAAAGAAATCTCATAAATCTATGAGCTGTATGGGACAGCACTGTTTTAGACTGCACTGACTAGAGTAGCTCTGCTCCACATGTCTCTCATTCTCCTCCTGGGATTGGGAGGCTAGCTGTAATATGTGTTTCTAATGGAAATGACAGACATTTAAGAGAATAGAGCCTACTGATGAAATTCATTTGATTTATTTATATTGCTTTATCAATTGACAGTATAGTTGTATATATTTATGGATTGCAAAATGATGTTGATTGTTTAACCCAATCTGAAATAAGTAAAAACCCTGCCTGCATCACAGCTTGGCCAAAGCAATTTACATGGCTAAGCTCAAAGCCAAGGGACAGGGGAGAATAGAATACTGCATTCATAATGAGATAGCTAGGGAGGGAGATCAAAGTTATATGGCAAAGAGCATGTTTACAAAGAGGAGTGAAAATTCAAGACAATTAATCCATTTATGACACATAGTAAATTTTGAATAGTAGTGGTTAATAATAGTAGTTTGATAATAATTAGAAGATAGTACTCAAAATAATGTTATTTCTTGGGCACCGTATGTAAGACTAACACATTTAGTATCTCACTTAACCCTCAAGACCAACTTTATAAGGTAGTTATTATTATCACAATTTCCAAAAGAGGATACGAGGGCCTAGAGAAGCCAAACACTGAGCCCAAAGTCACACCACTAGTAAACACCAGAGCCATGATTCAAATTTAGATTTCTTCTACCTTAAATCCTATATGTTCTTTCCACATCAATATGGTTCTGATAACAGATGTTTAGTTTGTGGGCAAAATGTCTGATCCCCTGGTATGAAGGACCAGTAGCAGGAATAAGATATACTAGATAATTCAGAGATAAAATCATGGAGACTGGCATCCTTCTGGAATGGTTGTTTTCAAGAGCGTCTCAGAAAAACTAGAGTCACAGGGTCTACATGTTTTTAAAAGTCCAAGAAGAAGCAAAAAGAGTCCTAAAGGAGGATATCACTTCATAGCCACATTCAAAAGTCAAGTGTCAAGCTGAGAATACACGAGCCAGAGGTCAGGAGTAAATAGATGCAGGAGGTGTCAAATAAAATAAGAGTATGACAGATATATTAGTTTGGACAGTCTAGACAAGCTATTATAGCAAATGATCCAAAGCTATAATGGTTCAACATTATGGAAGTTCATTTCTCTCACTCTTTTAACAGTCTATGGCAAGCAAAGGTTTAGCACAGAATGAGGAGTTACTCTATTTCAAATAATCATTTAGGGAACTAGGTTGATAATAGTTCTGCCACTTTCAACATATGGCTCCAAGGTAACTCGGGGTATCATCATCTCTGTCAGTTAGAATAGAACAAAGTCACAGAGGCACATGAATAGGAGAGCATGTTAAAATTCCCACACAAATTTCACTGGCTATAACTCAGTCACATGACCCCACATGAAAGGCAACAAAGCTGTGTTTCCAAAGTGGCAATAGATTTTCATGAACAGATAACAGCTTCTGCCACAGAAGGAGAGTCCAGAATCTGTGCCCTCCTTAGGGCTGAGTCACCCAGAGCTTTCCGAGTAGCCTGGATTAAACAAAACAAACAAACAAACAAAAAGTGGACAAGTCTAGTTTCTCCCTGTGATAATTTCCGATTTGGCCTCAACTCATTACAACTCTCTGCATTCACACCCCTGCAATGGCCTCTTCATGGGCAGAATATACTTCTCTGCCCCTTGACTGTCATTTTGGCTATGTGAGTTGCTTTGACCAATAAAATGAGGCAGAAGTGAAAGTGTGCCAGTTCCAAGCTTTAGCCTTGAGAGAACTAGTGTTTCTGTTTTCTATCTTGTGTTTAAGCAATCACAATGAAAAGAACATGCCTCGGCTGGCTTACTAATCCAGAAGAAAGATGGCAAACACACAGGACAAATCAAATTACCCCAGCTGAACCCAGCCAGATCAGCCAATCCCCAGACAAACCCAGATTTGTGAGCCAAATACTCACTTTTTGTTGTTTACAGATATGCTGTTTGCTGTTTTGTTGTTTGACGCTGTGGTTGTCTTTTATACAGCATTATTTTGGCCATAGTTAACTGACACACCACCCCTGCCCCATCTCATCATTATTAATTGTTGCATGGCCAAGATTACCCTCAGACATGCCAGGTTGGGGACAGTACTTTCAGTCAACTTCTTCAGGTTAAGTGTCTTGCTGATTTTCAGGTAAAGCCAAATGTGAGCTGCATTCTAGAATCCATGGATGCTCAAGAAGGAAGACAAACATTCCTCCTTGCCAGCTGATTAAGTACACGATGCTGCTAACTGCATCATATTCAAAACCTCATGACTCCTAACATGTTCCACTGAAGAAGCAGATGTCATCTTGACAGGATTTCTTTGTTTTCTCAATGGATGCTACAAGAGCTGCCCATGCTCTCTAGAGCAGGCAATTTATCAAGAGATCAAGATTATTCACTGTGTTTTATTAATACATTTTATGCAGTCATACTGATTTCAAACAAAAGTGTCTGCTGTCTAATTGTTTTTGCCTCTCATTTGACGGGAGAATTATTTTAGAACAATTGTATCAGTCCAAAAGTTATCTTGAGTATAAAATGTAAAGAGACTACACAAAGTGCTTCTGCCTATAATGAAGTGTCAAAAACTTCCTGAATCTGACAACTTTACCCAAGAAATTGAAAATAACATTTTACCTTTTCCTCTCTGTAAAATCATTTTTTTCTTTTTTAAACAAGAAGACATTAAATGCCATGGAGTTCTCAGAATATAGTAAGACCAGCTGCAAATCAGCCTAATCTGTTTAAGCATTCAAGTGGCATGTTACCAACATGACCATCTCTGAATTCCCTTTTCCTCTCATTTTTACCAATAAAGATTTTTCCTTTGTGAAACTCTTCCCCTGAACCACTGAATGCAGTAAGCAAACAGAGGTACAAATTCTTAGAGAGTCTCAGAGGAAGTCTGAATCATGTACACTGTTGCAGCCAGAAGAATGCACATTTCAGACTTCCAGCTACTGGGGACATGAGCCCTAGCTGCTGTGCTTTGAAATTCATTGCTACATTTGTGCAAGGCACACCTGCCACAGGCTGCTTCCGGTCGATAACTGAGTTCAGCATGGGTACTAAGTAAGGCAACCCCATCCTTAGGAGACACAGAATACCTTTAATGGTCAAAGTTGATTGGGGGACATCCTGATACCTTTACCAAACCTTCTTTTGACTATACATCAGTCTAAGATGCTTCCACCTAATCTTTTGTTATCCCCTTCACTCAGGTTACACTTGCATTGTTTAGGGCCAACTGCCCAAAGGATAATAGTCTCTAGTCTCTCTGCTCTTAAGAAAACCTATTCTTAAGTAAACACAATAAATTTTCTGGCTGGCCTAATATTAAATTATCTGCATTTTCTTATTAAAAGTGTACATTACCATTGATTACAACAATAATAACCTACCTCTTGGTTATTACTATGTTAATCAAAGAAGATACGTATAGTCATCCCATTTACTTTAAACATGATGTAAGTCTCACTAAAATGACTACATACCTCATTTACTTTATTCTCTTTATAGTTGAGACTGTTTCCCAGAAGAGAGGATTGTTCAACTGGTGGGAATGATACAGTTTAAGAAATAAAAGAGCTGGCAAATAGCTGAACAGGCTAGTAACATTCAATAACGCCATGACCCAGCTTCAAAACTTTGCAGACTCCTTGTTTCCAGACAAAAATAAAAAATCCAAACTACAAAACCTAAGCAAACAATAAAACAGACCACAAAATTCTAGGCTACAAAAACTAATTTACATGATACTTAATTCTTTTATGAGAGCTAAAGTTCTTCATAACCGGTCCTAATTTACCTTCTTAGTCCCCTCCCTTACTCCTGCCACTTTCCAACGCTATCCTCCAAGTGTCTTTTTTCTTATTAGTTCCCAAAGAGTTAAAATGCATTTGGAGAATAAGAGCTTCTCTTCTGCTTGATAACAACAGAGACAAGATGTAAATGGGAGGAGGGAAGACAGCAACGATTGGCAGGGAAGAAGGAAGGAAAGAGAAGTAGCATCTAAGCATAGCCCAACATCTATGCATTCTTATGCATCTTTTAACTAAGGCAGCTGATCATTTCAAAATAGTATATTTTTTCCTATAAAAGTAAGTTTCTGCTGACTATTGATCTCCATATCAACAGACATCTGTTTTCCAAATGATTTTTAGTTGGCAATTCTCAAAGTAGCATTTTTTTATCAGTCTGTAGACAATGACTAATATATGCTAATGTTGATTTACCTGACCAATATGCAGGAGCAACCTGAATGAAATCTCTTCATGGGACTTCATCTTGAATGCTGCCCCAGTCACAAAAACTAACCTGGCATGCCATGTGCCAGTCTTTCAAGGTTTGGTCTACATAAGATTCTTACTGCTCTGTCTGAATGACAAATTTTTTGTCTTCCTATTTTCTGTATTCCCTACTATCTCTACCCTGAATTTTGAAAGACATGTTCTGTTCTGTGACCCAGTGCTAGACTCCTCTTCATTCTTGTTCCATTGGTTTTTAATCTGTTCCAGATTTGCTAGTATGATTGTTCATCCCTCAGTGCCCAGAACACTGGATACTGTGGCATCATTCCAAGCAAATGCCCCCATGTTAGCATACGGAATAGACTACAAATAGGCAGGAATAGGAAGGAGAATGGAGCACAGGCTATGCATTGCTCCTGGGTCATTTTTCAGCACCATTCCACTCCTCCCATAGAAACTTAACTACCAAAACTGAGAGTATCTGCTGCATCTCAAAAGCTCAAACACTATCCAGGTCATCTGTGAATGCAGCCTCAACACAGAGTGTGGGCCCAGCAATATCAGAGAATAAAAAAAAATTAGAGCTGCACTTCCTCCCCAGAGCCTTTATACAAGAAATATATTTCCCCAGAATGTGTTCCATTGAAAAGCAGTGCCATCAGTCATTAGAAGGTGCTTTAATAAAAGAAACTTTATTTCCATGGTCAAATAAATCTAGGAAACTGTGGCTTAAGCAAAGTTAGGTAATTTTCTTTTCTAAAGGACTTCTTGGAGCTTTTACTGCTCTAATAGGAATTGTGACTCACCAAGAAGTAGATATAGCATGAGGCAGTTCTCAAATTTATTTTGCCATGAAAGCCTTTTTTTTTTCCTTTTTCCTTTTTCTTTTTTCTTTCTTTTCTTTTTTTTTTTTTTTTTGTTGTTGTTGTTGTTGTTAAGACCTATTGGTGTCTTGCATAACTCAGTGTTCAGGGTATTGTAGTTTAGGAAAGCTAACCAAGATAATGTCTCTCAGTCACATATAACATAAGGGAGTAAAAGTGATGGAAGACAATTCCTCCCCTACCCATGTGATCCATCTAGTCCTTCCTCCATGTGTGAAATTGATATTACTCTGGATTTCCACACTTCTGGCAATTCAGCTTGGCTAGACTGACCTTGAGAAAGTTACAAACCTACCTCAGGCATGATTTCTTCATTTATGACAACTGGCCATAAAGATATATCTCCCCACTCTAGTTCCCTAAGCTATAAGAATTAATGGAGCCGTTCCTAAGGAGTGATGTGAATTCCTTGGAGAAAGTCTCTATGTAAATACAAGGTCTTGTCATCTTAAATGCTATGGATTTATGTCTTGGACTACATAGTGACAACCATGCAGAGAGAGTGCCTCCATTATTTTTCAAAGCTGTAGAAGTCTGATCAACATATTAGCCTTTCAGCCATTGTCATTTATAAATAGCATATTCCCAAGTTCTGCCTTTTCACATGAAACTCATATTTCTTCCTTTGTGAACTGATAAGATGTGGCAGCAATGTACCCATGAAAGCCAAAACTCTTCAGTATTTCAGTATTAATATCTGTAAAGCCCCCCCCAAAAAGTAAAGGACTTGCAATGCAGGATTCATGGATATTGCAACATTTATTTACACAATAGAGGGAAGGGCTGACATGGAAGGGGTGAATCAGGTTCTTCATTACTTAGTAAATTGACGTGTGAGACTTAATTCTTAAATACCTAATTGCATGAAGGGAAAATTGAAGCAAGATTTCAAATTAACTTGGCATAAAGATATGTTAATTGCATCAAGAATAAAGAATGCTTTGATGGTGTGGATGTGTGGTATTTGAAACACTGGGTTGAAACTGACTCAGAAAATTTTCACTGCAGACCAGTTTTTCTTTTTGTGTATTAAAAAGGAAGACAGAGAAAAGAGTATAGACAGTAGGGTAAACAGAAACATGAACAAGATGCCTATTTTTAAGTACCAGCAACAGATGATGTTGAGCGTAAACTTGGCCAATGTGCTCATTATGGGTGATCATGAGCTAGTGGATATGGAGCATCTGACTCAAAAAAAAACTAAAACAGCTAGTTACATTCACATTATAATTTTTCAGGGATTCTTGTGCTTTGCACCTAATATATTCTTGTGTCTTAACTGCCCCAGGGAATTCTTTGTTAGGGTTGAGTTCTTTCTTCTATATAAATGTATCCTTCCCACCTTGAGATCTGCTGCCCAAAAAGGCTATTTATCTCCTAACCTATAATTCTCTTTTTGCTCCCACTCTACTTCAAGAAAAGTTCCTCAATCCTTTAGAGATAAAATGACAACTGAGAAAAGTTCCTCAATCCTTTAGAGATAAAATGACAACTGAGAAGAGAGAGAGAGAGAGAGAGAGAGAATGCTGTTCCTTCAGTTTTTCTTTTAAACACTCACCTAGTTTATTTTTTATTTTTATTTTTTACTAAACATATTTTTATTATAAAATTATGGAGTACAGTTAAGTGTTAGGTATACAAATGTGCATCGCTCAGGCACCCTTGTTAATAAGGGGTGTCTCCCCATCCCCAGACAGATATTGACTACCATTAG
>NW_007255409.1:43581-44879 GCF_000164805.1 Carlito syrichta | reverse complement strand
TTTTTTTTTTGAGTTTAGAGTCTCACTCTGTTGCCCAGACTGGAGTGCAGTGGCCGCTCCCGGCCACCGCAGCCTCGACCTGCTGGGCTCCAGTGATCCTTCTGCCTCAGTCTTCCAAGTAGCCAGAATTACAGGCATGCGCAACCATGCCCAGCTGATTTTTTTTTTTTATTTATTGTAGAGATGAGGTCTCACTGCCCAGGCGGGTCTCGAACCCGTGGGCTCAGGCAATCCACTCACCTCAGCCTCCCAAAGGCGCGGGATTACAGGCTGAGCCACCGAGCCTGGCATGTACCACATTTTTTAAATCCAGTCCTCTTTTGATGGAGAGCATGGTTGGTTCCAGGTTCTTGCAATTATGAACAACGCTGCAATAAGCATTCATGTGCAGGTATCTTTTTGATTGAGTGTTTTGAGTTCTTCAGGGTATATTTCCAGTAGGAGGATTGCAGGGTCATATGGGAGGTCGATATTTAAAGCTTTTAGGAATTGCCACACTGCTATCCACAGAGGTGGCACTAGTTTGCACTCCCACTAACAGTACAGGAGTGTTCCCTTTTCCCCACACCCTCTCCAGCAACTGTTATTTTTTGAGTTATTGATAATGGCCATTCTGACTGGAGTTAGGTGGTATCTCAGTGTGGTTTTGATTTGTACCTCCTTGATGATTAGTGAGGTTGAACATTTCTTCATGTGTCTGTCGGCCACTCAGATGTCTTCCTTTGAGAAGTGTCTGTTCATATCTTTTGCCCACTTTATAATGGGGTTGTTTGTTTTTTCCTCTCAGCACATTAGAGTTCCTTGTAGATCCAAGATGTTAAGCCTTTGTCGGACCTGGAGTTGGCAAATACTTTTTCCCAGTCTGGAGCTGAATCCCTGCTCTCTTGATGGTTTCTTTGGCTTTGCAGAAGCTTGTCAGTTTAATGAGGTTCCACTTGTCTATCTTATCTCTTATGGCCTGTGGGATTCGGGTGTTGTTCAGGAATTGGATGCCAGTTCCAATTTCCATAAGGGTGTTTCCTGCTTTTTCTAAGGTTCTTATGGTTTGAGGTTTTACATTTAGGTCTCTGATCCATTTAGAGTTAATTTTTGTGTATGGGGACAGATAGAGGTCTTGTTTGAGTCTTCTGCATGTGGTCAGCCAGTTTTTCCAGCACCATTTACTGAATAGGTTCTCCTCTCCCCAGTGGTGGGTGGTGGAGGCTTTGTCGAATATGAGTTGGTTGAGAAATTGAGGTTTAGCTTCTGGAATCTCAATTCTATTCCATTGATCTATATGCCTGTTTTTGTACCAATAC